>NC_087202.1:105026211-105211211 GCF_015104395.2 Macrobrachium nipponense | reverse complement strand
GACATGGAGAGAGTCACAATTACCAGTGCATACAGGTACAAACAAAATTATGTCAAGTTTTATTGATGTTTATAAGTGTAACAAGACTAAAGTCCAGAAGAGCTGTAAATAGAAGCAGTAAAGTGTCATCAACCAAAGAGTTCAGGGTGGCCTAGAGCCAATGGTGCAGTAATAGAACAATGAGTAACAGTCCAGCAGTAGTAGTAGTAGTAGTAGTAGTAGTAGTAGTAGTAGTAGTAGTAGTAGTAGTAGTAGTACAAGTGGTGGTGGTACTAGTCATCACAGCCACTAGTGGCAAAATTTGTACAGCAGCAGCAGTAGTATGAGCAGCATGCATGTCTCATTGTAATAAAACAGTGCCATGAATTACAAGGTGCTTGATCAAGAGGGGGATCGCCACTTTCCATTTTCTTTTCTTTCACTGTCAATGAAAGGGGTTTGTAGATTTGGTTTAATTTCTCTCTCCTTTTACAAGATTCCTCTCTTCAAGTATAAAGCATTCCATACCATGCATATGGTTTATTCAGCTCTTGATGTGATGTGACAATTCAATTTTAAAAGCCATTTCACTGTTGCACCAACTATATTTACTGGTGAATACTGCAATTTTCATCACTTTGCTATATTACAGAATTACCAGTTAGTATTTAATGGATAAAAACAACAAATAACAACAGCAACAAATAGTAATACAATAAACAGTAACAATAACAACAATTTTAAAAACTATGACCATTTACAATAAAGAAAATTTTTTTATTTTTGGCAAGTAATCTGGCATACTTATAAATCGAAAAGCATTCAAATTCATGTTTGGTATCTAGAAGACAGTCTTCAAGCTATTGTACAGCAAATATAAAACAACAGCAGTTCAGAGCTAGTTTGCTCACAAAGCTTCACCTGGTATGATAACCTCATAAAACGAGTCTCCTAAGCTTATTCTCCAACAAAACATCAACTTCATTCCTGAAGGTTACAGCTCAGGTTTTAATACATAGCTACATACACAGAATTACTAGCATGAGCAAAATATCCACAAAAAATTCCTAATCCTACCCCAATGAATAAACTAAATGAGACTATCAGATACAGGCAGTCACCGGTTATCGGCGTCTCGGTTAATGGCGATACGGTTTTATGGGGGTTGTTTAGCACCATAAAATCGGCGATTTATGGTGCCATAATGTGCAGAGTTTCAGTTATGGGCACCATAAGCACCATAAGGTGCTGATAATAGAGTTATGGTGCCATAACATACCTAAGAGAGGTGCCATTAACCAGTTATCGGCACCATAAGCGCCATAAATCAGAGTTTCAGTTAATGGTGGTTTTCACTTATCAGCATCCCACCAAGAATGGAACCCCCACGCGATAACTGGGGACTACCTGTAATATAGTCATTTGTTCAATTCAAAGGTATATAATCAAAGTGCAGACTAATATACTGTAATCAACTTTGGTTTGATGATTAGGCAGATGAGTATACCAGAATGATCAAAGCAAGTTTAAAATATATGCAGTAAAAAAATTACACACACGAAATACCAGAGCACTGCTCAGTCACCACATGTGGAATCAAATTTATGAATTTGATACAAGAAATTACGATAGGGTTTTGAAACAAAGTCACAAAAAATTAAGAAACCAGTCCAAAAGACCAGTCCAAAAGACAAAGCTGCTGAGCAACCAACTTGGGCATTTGAACTAAACAGTTTTTTCATTGGACATTCCTCTTCCTAATACGTACCAGTCATTTCTGGGTAGTGTAAAGGTTTGGGGCTCATGAGTAGCAGCAGTAAGAAAGACAGAAAAAAACAACTGTTAAACAATGTCCTAAAGAATGAACATATACACACATGATCAGTGGCCAAGCCCCTCTCTCCATCTTAGCTAGGTCAAGGAAGTGGCTGCTACTGAATATGTAAGTAAACTTAAGGATTCCCAAAAACCTCCATCCCTACCTCACAGAGAAGATATGGACATGTTTTGCCAATGAAAGCTATCAAGCCATGCATGAGGCTTGAGCTTGTTATCAGCAACACTGTGAAGTCCAGACAAAACCAAATGAATTACCAAGATGCTTGTTAGTGGAACATCTATGATGACTTTGGTAATAAATACGTTTTAAACTTGCACAGATTAATTTGAGCTTTTGTTTTTTATTTATAAGTTCTAATTAAATCTTATACTTTACAAACTGAAGGCTGTTTTCTTACCTCATTTACAGTTTCTTAGTAAAAAAGAAGCTGCTCTTGTTAGTGTATAAAGTGAGTTGACCCTATCTTTTCAGGCATCCACCCATACACCATTACCTTAACTTTTCCATATGTCTGTTTTCTGCTTTTACACATATAGGCCTTCTACCCTGTGGACAGTTTGCTTTACAACTTGAAATTTGCTAGTCAATATTCAACTACACTTAAAATTGCTCAAGTTCCTGAAATCCTACACTAGAGAATATTCATGGCACTTGAGATTATATGATGGGATGGAGGTTTCTGTCACCATCTTTGCTCGTTGACTGTTCAAGCCAAGGAGAGGGTATATTCACTCATGCTTACAGCAAAATTTAGAGCCAAAAAGAGAAGATGGCTAAAAAATATCATGTAACAAGCTATCGAGGCACTTAAAGAAAAGATAAGATTCTAGACCAGCAACCTGAAGTCATTTTCAAATACGTATAGTACAGCATGGAAGTAAAATTAATTTTCTCTAAATACCAGACATGAAAGTAAATACTTCACAGAATGCCAAAAAGATTACCGAAAACTGACTCATTGCTACGACAGAAATAAGAATATACTGTCTGACCGACCTGCTTCTTCTTGTGTATGTTGAATAATAATAATAATAATACAGTAATATATATAATAGTAATAATGAGCTACAACAAAGAATAGGAGGCAACTAACAGTGATGACAGGGAATGGGTATTATATTTTGGTTTTCTAACCAAAAGGGATTGTGTGGCATAATTCAGGGAAAAATGCATGTTGTCAAAGAATTTTCATTTTGATGAGCAAGAAAGGAAGAATATCTTGAAGAGAGGCAGGATTTGGACTTAGGAGAGATAAGGGAGAAGTCCACATGAGTCTCCCACACCTTTCAAAAGCCAGACTGGATGCATCTGGCATAGCTGGGTCCATAGTCGGTCTGTTTTTTCCAGTCATTTCTGTTTTCTGTTCTTCCTGTTTTATCAACACCATCTCTTGACAATCTACTTACCTAATAACACAAAGTAAACAGAGAACTGCAGTGTTTAATCTTTCTTTTCCATGCTAATTTTAATGTCTGTAACTGACTACAGAAAAGCCATTCTAACCATAATAGCTATTACAAGTATTGATTAATTAACTTGATTGTAGAAACTATACCTCATATTACTGCACTAGCAACATTCACATCTAAAGAGTTCAGTACATTAAGATAATTGTTACTAACCTCTTAATCCTAGATATTGTATAGAAGCAGATGTAAAATACACTATAAATTATACAATTTATGAATAGTCACAAAAGTTATTGAAACTCTTCTCATTGACAAAAGCTTGCTGCACATGTGGGAAAACTATAGAAAACAAAGATCATTGACACATTCACCCTCTAACTCCTTGAATAAAGGATGATCTATGTGGTTAAACTCATTCCTTTCACAGAAACATCATTAGCAGATGTCAAATTCTTTAAATGAACTGTGCCTCCCCACCTTGCCCTGAATACCCTTTTGCACTGTTTACCTTTTAAAATTTCTACTTTAGCATTAATTCTCTGATTTCACTTTCCTTATTCCTCATAAGGTTTAAAAATTTCACTCCTTCCTCTCCCACTTTTTATACGTGAAGAAAATTCAATTCCATCTTTCCTGTGCAGTAACAATCAAACAGTTCATTTTCATCACAGTGTCCCTTTTATCTTTCATACTCATTAATAAGATTTTTCTCATTTCTAAGTATGTATATCAGATACTGTATGATATAAATACTAAAATAGGGTATAACTAAAATCACTTGATTAGATATGAACAGCTTGTTTCTGGATGGTTACCAAAATTTGTGAAAAAATGAACACAGCAATACTGTTCTTGCATTATTAAAGAATACACACTTTCAGATTTTCAGCTGACGACTTATCAAGGAAATTATACATTTCTTCGCAAGACAGTAATCAAATTTCATATTTGACTTTTTGAAGTCATTTTCCTCAACAAAACAGTAGTACAGGTCCTGTAGAGTAGATCCCAAATGCAAATATCTCACTTTACTCGAGCCTTCATGCCTCAAAGTGGAGTCTCTCTCCAGCAGATGAAACAAAAGCCAGAATCTTATCATATTTAAAGTCCATTTGATGAATCGTACAAGAAAACAATCATCATCATGTCCACAATCATGATGAGCTAACAGTAAGTCTCTCCAGATACTATATACGATCTTTGTATTAAAGGAACACATAAAATTTTCCATATATGTACATCCATACAAAATAAAAGCCTCTTCGTTAACTTATATATGATAGCTGTTTCTGGAGGAGGTGATGCTGGATAAAATAATGGAGGATAGGAGAAATGTACAAAGTAACATATGGGCAAAATTTTAAATTATATGAAAAATTTAGACTAGAAAATTGAATAAAACAGTTAAGTTAATTAATGTATAAACCCAAGAGGAATTCACATACATTATTTAGAATGTACAGGAGGCAATAATTTTGCTTGAAAAGTCCACTTTATGACTTAAGTGATCAGAATAGAAGAATGCAATTCATCTTTTACTACTTCACAGAAGAAACTTGTTCACAAATGGATGAAATCCCCAGATGCTAGGCTATACTTGATGATAGCAAAAACTACAATAACATACAAAGCACAAGCATTGATAATGAACACAAATCAAGTAACTTTAGGCTATTCTGAAGTTCAAAATATTCTATTCTTAACTAAAACATGGATGCTGTGTTGTCCAGATAGCAAACTGGGATCCAGAATCATGAAGTTACTATTAATTCGTAAAGGCCTTGGTAATGTAAAAAAAAAAATAAAAAAATCAAAAGAACTGCCACAGAAAATATTTACTACTTAGAAAAAACAACACTAAAATTCCTTCCCAAAGTTAAGCTTTTATACTCTGACAATTAGCTATTCTGTTAGAATCAGTTACATTTTCAAGTTTTTTCTTTGTCAGAAGTGCCAGTAAAAATGTGTGGGCAGTCTGATTATGTCTTGTCTTGAAGATAAACCAATCCCTTAATAAAGAGTTGCTTAAAATATACCAGTAAAGTATAAAGAAGCATTTTGCTGCAATATAAGATACATTATTTAGTCCTTTTTCATATTCGTACAGTCATAAAAAATACAATCAAGCCATAAAAAACACCAAACATGAAAAATACACTTCCTTATTATCTCCAGTAAATATAATGCACTACTTACAGTACACCAAATGCACACATCTATTATCAACATATTACATATATACTTCAGATGCAGTAAATGCATATAAATCTCAGTTATTCCCAAAGGGGAAACAAGTGTATAATAACTTCTTGTAATATAATGGTATTTATATCTAAAATAAGTTATAAGCTGACTGACATTGATAAATAATCAAAATTAAAAACTATTATAAAAAATGCTTAAACAGTTTTCAAAATCATGTTTGAAATATACTCAGGGTAAAGATATATATCCTATATGCATCATAACTTAACTGACAGAAACCAAGCACACTTCTCACCCTTAAAGCCGTCGGTCTTGACCTGCTCACAGTCGGTTGTGTACGTGGTGAGTGCGGCACGTTCCACAAGGCTCCTGACCGATTTGTTCCTGGTTGCAAATTCTGGTCTTTCGGTGCACCAACAAGTAACCTGGAAAAAGTACAGGTTGTCATAAAAAAAGGGGACAAACAAAACACTAATGATAGAAGTGTTGGGCATAAATATTTTAAAAAATCAGTACTACAGAGTATACTAACATTTTCCTTATGCCTTAGTGTTCATACGAGTTTAAAATGTTAGTAACCATGATATTTGCTATTCCAAATTTGTTAGGATACTTAAGCTGGAGATGCACCTGCCTGACTTTATTAGTGAGGTCATGAGTAGAGATTAACGAATAAGGGGTCATTAGACCATATCAAAAACAACTGAAAGGTCAAGAGAAATGATAAAATTTTGATTCCCAATGTTCCCGAGACTGTGGACTGAATATGTGTTGGGGAGGATACAAGATCGGAGGTTACACTTTTTAATAAGGTCTACACTGAACAATAGAGAAAATTCATGACTTCTAGTATTTCAAAAGGTTTGAAAGACTTCACCTAGAGTAGCAACACTTTTCAGGAACAAACTTCACATGAGTATGCTTTCAAAAAGAATTTTAAATATGGGTAAGTAAAAAAATTATCTACTCACTCCCTCAGAATTCAAGGAGAGTTGTCAAAATGCTCAGCATACGGGTCTTCAAACTGGTAAATGAAATGAGAGAAGAAACCAAGGCCTTCACAGGCTACAGTGGAACTGTCTCAGGATGAACTAGTATAGAGAAATTAAGAGCTAATGACTGTAGCTTTTCCAGCTGAGAGGTCACATTTCTAAGGGTTTCAATTTTATTTTTCAACCCCATTTGGGAGTAGCAACGGCAGTGCATCTCACGTGGGGCACTGCGAGTTTACTAAAGGAGGGTTTTTGTAGTGTCCTTTCAGCCCTAGGTGCACATATTTTAGCCTTTTCTTTTACCTCCCCTCCCGCTTCCTTTCCTCTACCCTATCTTGCTGTCCGGTGCATTACATTTGTGCACATTGCCCTTACAATTGCGCGCATCTTTCCATTACTATTGCGCACATACATTTTCCAGGGTATTCCAACAATCCCCTGTTGTCAAACCCATTGCGAAAAGAACTTAGTTCTATTTTTTTTTTTCCACAGATCTTAACCTTTAGATGTCAATGAATTTCAATGATTATTAAGGTACGTAGTTTCATTCTACTTAATTTTATAAAATTTCTTGTGCAGGGTATTTATGTCAGTGCAATAAATAATAGTTGTTGTTCGACTTATTTTATGCCAGTTTCATTCAATTAGCTTTATTTTTTATTTCCTTACCAATTTTTTTGTTAATTAAAAATCATATCAGAGAAGTCGGTTTAGGTTACGGGTAAATACAGATTACATAAAAAATTTATTCACAAGAATGTTTATTACTTTACAAAAATCTTAAACAAACTTAACAGACGTCTGTTGGTGCTGACTATTTTAAAAGCAATGGCATTCAAAAACTGATATCGATCATGTTCTCCTTCCTTCCTGCATCTTGTTGAATTGATCCATCAAACAATTAGTCTTTTCTCTCTCGCTTCTTCTTAGAACTGCAGGTGTTGTGCCAAGCCTTCGCAATTTAATGTATGTTGTTTGTTTAGATATTTTTTAAGAATGTATCTAGAAACACAAAGAGATGGGCGAGGTGAATAAGGACACAGAGCAACTTTTTATTGTCAATATGTGACAACAGAACATTGTCACATTAAAAAATTGTCGCAACAAAAAGTTGTGGTAAGGTACACCCGGCACACGAGCCACGCGATTGAGGCAACTATTGATGATAGCGTCAGCATGGATACCTTGGAAGTAAATAGCAGCTAAATATTTGTGCACTCTTGCTGAGGAGGAAGCGCAAAAAGCGGCCAAGAAAGTACTGGGTACACCCCATAATCAGTTAGAGGTTACTAAGTGGAGCATTCCACACATTATTGGATGATTTAAAAGTGCACCCCGATTTATTTTTTGTAGTTACTTCAAGATGTCACAAGAAACTTTTGGTCATCTAGTGACAAGAACTGGCCACTTACAGTGCACCAGGATTCTTCTTGAAATTAAAGTACAAAGATATAAAGATAATCCGTTACGTTACCATTCATGTGAGTGAATACACGTTCCACTTATCATCTTTCCTTTGTAGGCTTTTACTGTAAACAACGCCATGAAACTTCCGGTGATTTAAGAATTCTGTCGATCCTGTATGTGTCCATCGTGAATCAAGGATTTCATTCCTTTTTCGGTTTCGGTTTCAGATAGTGTGAATTCCATGCTAACATAGCTTACTTCAAGTGAAAACATCTTATAAGCTGTGGACTGTCGTGGTGTTCGAAAATGCTCGTTATCTTGTCATAACCATATGCAGTAGGGCAATTTGACAAAAAAGAGACTGAAAAAAAGGGGGGGAAGAGGAGCGCAACTGTAAAAAATTTCAGCGAGCAATAGTAACATTTCTTAATCCCTAAATGCGGGCAAGTGTAATACGCCCTTGCTGTCCAGCCAATACAGTGTCACTTTTTTAGCACTGAAAGAGCCACAGTGCTTGGGTTTTACAGCCAAAATTTTTTATTAAAAAAAAAAAAAAAAATCTTAAAGAAGAGGTAAATGTCAAGCGCAAAATGTAGTAGCAATATTTCCAATTCTTTGGTACATTGTTTTCTTTGAAAGGTCCATCGAAAGTTACAGATCTATAACTGGCAAGTGGGCCTGAGCTATGTCTTCCGTACAGGATAATGGAGTGAGACCCGATTGCATCAGGGTTTCTTTGTACATTATTCTAAAAGGCATCGAAAGTTACAGATATAACTGCAAGTGGCTTGACTATGCCTTCCGTACAGGATAATGGAGTGAGCCCGATTGCATCAGGGTTTCTTTGTACATTATTCTACTTATTTTCTATCTGAGGGTCTTAGGGTAAAAAACAGCATGGTACAGGGGTGGACCATGTACGATCAATGTGTACAACCCCAAAAAAAGTACATTATAACGCGTCCTGACATCGGAGATGGGCATCAGACGCGACTTGTTGTTGGTGAGAAACGGAGCTAAAGACCTCTACTCCGGTGTCAGGACGCGTTATAATGTACTTTTCTTGGGGTTGTACACATTGATCGTACATGGTCCACCCCTGTACCTTGCGGTTTTTTACCCTAAACCATTCCTTGTAATATTACGTACCAAACTCTCTTTGGAGAATTCTTTTTAGATGAAATATACTCCGGTAATTATGCCCATGGATGTGTGCAGCTTGTTACAAGGACCTTTCCTTTTTAAATTGAGAAAAAGGAGCAAAAGTACTATTCCTTTCTCCTATTCATTTACTGACCGTTGACTTGGCCGAACTTCAAATTCGTTACGACAGCTCAAAATACAAATATATAAATACTAACCACCAATTACGCCTACAATATGCTGATGCCACCTCATGGGTCAACAAAAGTGAACTTTGCACACACTTAAGCAAACTCTCATGACATGCAAGCCGCTTTTCGGTCGATTACAGTGTACTTCTGTTTCAATATGCTATTCTTATTGAGAATTTGAGATCATTCTTGTTCAGTGTTCTACTCCGAAAATTTCCTCTAATGATTCGTTAGTTTCATTCGGGTTTGTTTCTTTGTTCTCGATTTTACTCCTTCGGTCTGTTAACAATTTGCTGGTCCGAGACTGAATTGACAAGTAAGACTAGGAATACAACACTATTATTCATGCATTGTTATAAAACTGGCAAAAAAATACTAAAGCACTTTATTGAGGCAACGGGAAATTTACGAGGGGGATTTATCGTAACAGGAAATGGGTACTACATTTGAATCTTTGAAGAGAGCAACAGTTTACTATGATTACTTAATCGTTCGATTAGAGAACAGAAGCGGCAGAGATAAGCAATATCTAAACCCTAATGCGCTTAACTTAACTAAAGCCAAGGCCGGGAACCGTCAAACGTCAGGGGGCGTCGAGCACATCCTTTTATACCACCTTCGCAGAGGGGGAAATAATTTGTCTGTATTTCACTCACGCCTATAATGACGCAGTCAGTAAAAAGTGAATAAATAAATAAATAGTAAAATAACTTTTGCGTACCGTGTGTTTAAAATGTGACCTTGACATCAAATATCATACAAAGATCGATGAAAGAACCTGGTTACTTACGCAAAAGTGGTTGTGGCAGTAATCATCTCTGGTTGTCAACATAGGTTTCCGAAAACAGCGATCTATTTACTATAGTACAACCCCTTTACGAGAAATTTTCCTAACTTCTCACGATCTATCGGTCGGAAAAACCAGTGCTTAGAAAAAATAGTCTTCCACTTAATGAATATAATTTGTCTTGGCTTTACTGGGCTAACCATGGCAATTTGAATTCGTTTGTAGCCTTTTTAGATAGGTCAGTCATTTGCCATGACAAATAGGACAAAGCCCTCTGATCCACGAACATTCTACGGTGGATCTTACAACTTACAAATGTTACACTCGCTGTACAACTGAAATTCTGGTGGAACGAGAAATAAAACAGAAAAAATTACTTAAGCTTATAAAAACAACCAAAGAAGTCTTCAAAAGTCAAGTTGAACACGAATCAACAGAGAGAGAATCAAGAAGCCTCCCTGAACAAGGCAGGGCAGAACTGTGACAGTTTTCAGAACATCATCCTCGCTCCTACCTCAAATCTCTACACATTTTCATGGAATAAGAAATAAGTGTTCATTTCCTTCCCTTCAAAATCTCATGCCAACGAGCAAAGATCGAGGTTGGTCTAGAGAGCCGGTTCTTTCTCAAGACTGACAGCGTCGACATTGCTTGCAGCTTACGTCATACAAATAGAACGAAGTGATCCATCGAATTTCTCCTTCTCTCCGGAGAGTTATAAGTCACATGAGCTCTACTCTTACTTTTCTTCGTCCAATTTTTGCGTACGCAAATCTTGCACCATCATGGAGATCAAATGTTCACATACAACATTACACGTGCCTTAGTGTATATATATATATATATATATATATATATATATATATATATATATATATTATATATATATATATATAGTGTATAGCTACAATGTTGAAGCTAAGAAGGCTCAATAACCATAAGTCGTTGCTTTGTAATTGGTTGAGTACTTGAATATGAATGTGAATCATGCCTGCAGGGCGTTCAAATAGCGACAATCCACTACACAAAGCTACCAAGAAACGGCGGGAAATCAGACAAATAATTGTAAAATTGGGACTTGATAAAAGAGAGGACTCGTGTGACAAAGTTCTGGCTCAGTTGAATTCTGTACTGAAGTGTTCGACATTCGTTCCTTACAGTAATGAAAACACATTCTTCGCGTTTGTGACAGCCAATCTAAAATTAAATATTTTAGAAGAAAATGCTCCTTCGGCCAGCATACGACCTTAATTACTTATGCAACAAGACGATGACTTCAAGAAATGACGATACTCAAGGAAGACCCCACGACTGGACAGTTTCCCATTTTAATTGCTCTTTTTAAAATAACTATTTTTAAAAGATCAATTAAAATGGAAACTGTCAATCTTGGGGTCTTCCTTGAGTATCATCATTAAAAAATTTTCTCGATGGCGTTTTCTTGATTTTGTATAGGTCAATTTTACTGTTATTCATTCGTAAACTTGTCATTTTTGCTCAGTACAGCCGAGGACTTTAGTGAAGGTCGAAAGCTCCTGTTCTGTATATACTAACTTGAATTTTGGTTGTATAAAGTGGCCTTTTCTTAACCATTCTTTCCTTGTAAATCACGACCCTGCGCCTCAAAATCGGACAAAGAGACTTCCTCCGCTCTTGTTGCCGAAGATGAGATCATTTTAGTGGGCTCGGTTCTGATGCTCATCATTTGTAAGTATTCGAAGAGAAAGACCAGGTGCCACTAACCACGGCCATCCCGGGTATGTGCCAAAGTACGACCTTAGATACATGCTCCTCAGCCTCTTGACATTCTCTCTCTCTCTCTCTCTCTCTCTCTCTCTCTCTCTCTCTCTCTCTCTCTCTCTCGGGTTCGCCTGGTGTCAGCGATACCACACTTACTTCAGTGGCGGGAAGTCCCAAGACCAATCATAGGCGAGACATGAACGATTAGGATGTGTTCCTTCAAACCAGTGTGGCGCTCTTGTACCGAACAGTTGGTTGTACCTGCCATTTTAGGTTGCGGCCATACAATTGATATGAAATAACAGATGTGACCGATCAGTTTTCCGTAGAAACATGAAAAGACCACATGAAGTAATGTTCAAAACACCCCCCTCCTCCTTTGTATGTACATGATCATCATCAAATAATTCTCTCTCTCTCTCTCTCTCTCTCTCTCTCTCTCTCTCTCTCTCTCTCTCTCTCTCTCTCTCTCTCAAGGGGGGAAATACTCAATGACCAGAAGAATGCTAATATAAAAAGCTGAGTTAAGGTTATGCTGTTCAGTTTTTTCCTGAGTAGAGAATGGGTTTCCTACACACTACTAATTTCTTCCCAATCTTTGGCTCACAGCCTGCTATCATACTTTCTCCGCCTACTCTGTAAATCACCTATTATCATCAGAAATCACTTCTTCCATATCCTTTGAAGAATCTACCAATTCTACTCTTTCACCATCCATACTAGCATTCACTGCTTCATCTCCCTGATTTACCATCGCCCTAACCTTATTCTTTCTTACAGTTACTCCCAAGTTTCTGTTTCCTACGAGTACTTTTCAAACTCATTCAGTAATCTCTGTAGTTTATCCTCATTACCCCTATTCAGAAGTGTTTTATGTACAAAACTGCCATCAGCCATTCCCCGCACCATTCACAACACTTTTCCAACAACTTTGAACCTACATCTCAATCCTTTCCGACTCCTCAAACCATTACGTTCATAAAAATATCAAGCAGCCGCTGATAAATGAAACGCTCTTGACTCATCGTCATTTAAACACCACACCAGTTACTCTCACGCCTATACATACCGACGCGTGCTTCGCTTCCATCACAAAAACCTTTTATCGCTCTCAACCGTTTACTCTAAACCATACATCCTCAACACTTTGACATTGCCTCTATACATTCTATCATAAGCACTCCCTGTGGCCAAAAAGCTTTTCCCTTCATTTTCACACTTCACAACAAACAATCCTCACACACTCTTACCTGTCAATACCAATACAATTCTTCACTCGTCAACCCGTCCGTCATCTGTCTTAAATTCTCAAACCAAAATCCTCCCCACAGTACATCGCCTTTACCCCTGGCGCTGTACCCTACTATTACAATGGAATAATTGTTCTCCTCAACCGTCCATCTGTAGACACCACCTTACACATCGTGGTAAACCACTCAGTCACATTTTCAACGCCACATCACACCATCTCACCTGACAGTCTCATCAATTCCCGAAAGCATACTACTTTTTGACCAATCCATTTCCCGTTTTACGTCTACAACCGTAACTTCCTCAAGCTTTCTCAAACTCTGCCATTCATCCATCATTCACACGCAATAAATCTTCAGGATGGCCATTACATCTATCCAGACCTGCATTATCTTCAGAAGACATCTGTCTTTCCATTTGTGTCTTTTATTCTGAAAACCATTTGCTCATTCACCGACAATTCTCCCTTTATTCTCGCTCCCCGCTCTGTTCTTTTACATGCATTCTTTTTCTCTCTCACCTTCTGGGCCAATTTATCAATCTAAAATGTACCCCCGCACGCAATCCTCCTGGCTAGCCCAGCTTTTACCCTCTTCCACTTTACTAAACCCACACACCTCCAGCTGACTCCGTACACCCATCATCAAAATTTTGCCCATTCTTCGTATATCCCTTCAACTTCTGTGACTGAAACCCATGATTCGTTTTCTTCTTCTCAAATGCGCTTGTGTAACATTTTCTTTGGTGACCGTCTATTTCCAACATCGAAGCTTTTTTTTTCGAACACATTTCTTATCCTCCAGGAACTCTATATCAGGTCTCCATATACCATATATATATACGTGCATATATAATATATAATATATATATATCATATATATAATAAGATATATAATATATCCATATATAATATCATACCTATATAATAATATAGACTATAATATATAATAATATAAGATATATATAGAATCTATATATATCATAGATATAAGGGGATATCAATAATAGATATAATATATATATATATAATATATAAATATAACATATATATATATATATAATAATAATATAATATATAATATAAGATAATAAATATATAATACATATAATAAAATATAAATATAATGTATATATATAATATATAATATATACTTATTAATATATACATATATATATATAATATATAATATATATATTAATATATAATAATATATATATATATATTATATATATATATATATATTAGATATATATATATGATCAAATATGCGAGTGATTTAATTTGCACTAACAGAGTACACACTTGGCACACTGTCGTTAAGTTGTTTCATTTTAAACATTTCCTGAAGCTACGTCTAATCATAAATGAACAAACTCACGTGTAATATATATATATATATATATATATATATATATATATATATATATATATATATATATATATATACTTTGTTTGGTTTCATGTACAGCCCTCCACAGGGATGATTCCCTCTTTGGCGGGCGGTCTTGTACGTTTTCTAAATAAGTTGTTTCTCATATTTTGTAATTGTCTTTTAGTGTTTTATCTTCAGTATCGTATCTCCTGCAGAATAGGAGAGTCTAGTTATTTTGTTAAATTCGCTTTCTTCTTGCATGGTCTTCACTTCAGACAGTATTTTGTTGTATAGTCTTGGTGCGCAATGTTCAAATGCTCTCTCACCTGACTTACAATTTGTTCTAGGTTCGAATAGCCTATATGCCTCAGTTTCATATCTGTTCACAATATTCATTTCAGGTCTAAAGAAGCTTAAGCAGTTTATCAGACATGCCAGTTCTCCATATTTTACCTTTTTAAGGACTGTAAGAAGTATTTTGTATTCTATTCTTGTTTTTACTGGGAGCCAATGTAACTCCATTTGTGGCGGGGTTATTCTGTCACGGTAAAGTAATCCTTTTATTAATCTGGCAGCTTTATTTTGTACTCCTTGCAATTTTCTTAGTAGGTAGGTAGGAAGAACGTAGTACATAACTTTGCAGTCGTCAAGCCTCGATACATATTGCTGTTTTCAGAGTAACTTCGTTTAAATATTTCTTTTATAAATGCGGTGATTCTAATACGAAATTTCACCTGACGTCACTAACGGCTCCCACTCACCTGACTTGCGTATGAAAACAGTTTAGATGTCACTGCTGCACGTATGATATACTTCATTTGTGATAATTTTGCTGAATATTCTTAATACGCTGTCAACTACAGCAGTATCTGTAACGTATCGTGGATACGAATGTGTGGGAGAGAGACAAATAGAGATGTCAATCGAAAGCCATTCCACATAAATTACAACATTATATAGAATACTTTTACTTGGCTCTTTTCTACAGAATTATAAATGAATATGAGCACACAGAGATAAAGAGATGCCGCCAGCTTTGTTTAGCAGACAGGCTTTTATATCACCATTTCAAAAGAACCTAACTTTTAATTCAGCTTCCGAAACATACCTGGAAGTTTTAGTACCACCTCCAGAGTGACATGACCATATGACATGATGGAATGTTTTCCACCGTTCACACTGCTTTTGGTAACACCTACAAACTTTTGATACAAGATAACCCATCGTTTAGAGATTTTCCTAAGGTTCCAAATTGCCTCGTACACATACACAGTAA
Source organism: Macrobrachium nipponense (assembly GCF_015104395.2). NCBI lineage: Eukaryota > Metazoa > Arthropoda > Malacostraca > Decapoda > Palaemonidae > Macrobrachium > Macrobrachium nipponense. Next base: position 105,195,618 of record NC_087202.1, on the reverse strand, counting down.
TTTGTGCCAGACATTGTCCGTACCATGAGATGACTTATTGCGTCTATTTCGAATAAAGCAAGTACTACAACTAAAACAGGGTCTATCAACTAGCAAGGGTATGACTTCGAGCTTTATCAAAGCCGTCTGCAGTAATTGGAGTTGGTTGATATCTTTTTGTATCCTGCAAATATTCTTCTTTTCAGCTACTAGCGCTACACAAACTCCAAACGAACACCTATAGTTACTAATCTTCGTGACCTATGTCGTTGTCTCAGTTAAGTTCACTAGATGACAATGAAGAGCTAGAGCAGGAATCTTTCTTGCTGTCTGACCATATACGATCTGCCATTGTTTTTTTATAACTTAGTCTCTCAGCTCCCTCCCTGATGCCATCCGATCAGGTCAACCGCTTTTTGCTCTGTCAGCTGCGTCGGCTGTGCATCTTGACACTAAGTTAAGTATAGTATCTTAGTTTAACCAGACAACTGAACTGATTAACAACTCTCCTAGGGTCGCTGGCCCGAAGGATTAGATTTTTATTTACGTGGCTAGGAACCAATTGGTTACTTAGCAACGGGACCTGTTACAGCTTATTGTGAGATCCGACCCACATCATATCGAGAAATGAACTTCTAAGCAACAGAAATGAATTTCTCTGGTTCCACATTGGGGGCAGCTGAGAGTACACTCAGGCTACCAAAATGATATAGGCTTATAGGGCGTTACATAACCCATTCGTCCAATGAGGAACTAATCTAAATAATAGTCAACACTATGAAGTATATTCCTTGCCAGTAAGTGACATTTACATGTGTATATATATGCGTAAGTTTTCATTTCAGAGAAGTAGAATGCCTGCAACGTAATGCCGCCTGAATACTATGTTTACAGTTTTCTTGCAAATCGTTAACAAATAATAGTGCCTCGTTGAACGAGTGGTTTACGTACTCGCCTACTGATTCAGTAGTCCGAGTTCGATCCCCGCTCTGCCAACGTGGAATCACATCAATTTATTTCTGTTGATTAGAAATTCATTACTCAATATAACGTGGTTCGGATTCCACAATAAGCTGTAGGTTCGTTGCTAGTAACCAATTGGTTCCTACCCACGTAAAAATATCTAATTCTTCGCGCCAGCCCTAGGAGAGCTGTTAATCAGCTCAGTGGTCTGGTTAAACTAAGACTTAAAATAACAAATACTCTCCAAGTCCAGTATTACAATATCACTTGGTGGAAAAAGCCGCCGTACCAATAAAACAACGAAAGACGACAGGAAGTTCCCCATGCAGTATGTGACCATGACCTTGGCTACTGCTGTGGGACATCTGACCGGTAAGACCAGCAATACCTAAAGATCTACGATATATACCAGACAACGTTACCCATATATTATGTAGCCAGAGAGGCTCAAAAGAACGTGAAAATAACTAGGATTAAGGGAGAACCAGTAATCATACTGAAGACAATAACAACGCCCTCCGACCAGAGAGAGAGAGAGAGCGAGCTACCATTCAACCACAGTCTAGTAGATCAAGCTACCGTCATGTTTACTCTCACAGCTCATAATAAAAAAAACTAAGCAGTTCTAAAATTCTGTCGCTTCGCTCCTCGACGAAGCCTAAAGAAAGCAAGAGGCAGTTATGTCCAAGTACTGAAGAAGTTAAATAAATTTGCCTAAGTAGGATTTTCCTGTCACTGTTAACCAATGAAGTAATACTATATCTTTATATAATTATAGTAGTAAAAGGTTTCAATAGCAAATATACATTGCGGTTCATGTTTAAACGGTTGAATTAAAAAACACGATATACACAAAGGCTCCACAGCATTTCCTACTTCATAAACCTACGCAAAATGCTCGTCAGTAGCTTATCGACTGGCCTCAGATCTTGCATCTAGTACTATCAAACTACCAAAACCCTAAATCCCTTCTATTCCAGCACCTCTTTCGTGCAATCAAGACAACTCTTTCGCGGTCTTCCACTCCTTCTAACGTTGTAAGTGGCATTGTTAAAATATGGGTGATGTTGCTGCAGTGTGTGGTAGAGGTACCGCACAGGATATTTTACAGCCATTTAAATGCAAGACTGACAGAAGACTCAGCTACAGTGCCTGTATTTCGGTTTGTATGCCCCAAGGAGGATTAGCAGCATGACCGGCATATACGAGCTGGAAACCTGATACGTCACAGAGACCTGCTAAACCAGGTGGTCTAGGCCTTGTGCTAAACTGTCTGTGGGTACTCAGCCTTAAGTCTACACATAACGCTGTTAGTGGTATTGTTAAAATATGGGGCGGATGTTGCTGCCCTAATAGCAATGTCAGAGATAATTGGAATGTTTGATGAAATCTTATGTAGTTTTTTGTCATTTCCGTATTTTTCTCCCAAGACAATTTTATTGTTCTAATTTGAATGTTCGTCCTTCTCACCATTCATCTTCTCACTTGCACGCATGTTGGAGGCTTCTCAATGGTTACTGCCATAATTCATTGCCATTTCATTATATTAACATAATTATACTCACTTTTCACCACGCTATTATTCCATTATCTCCACATAATGACACTTCAATATGTCATCCTTTTTGTTGTCGCATTCAAACCATTTTAAGAATATCTTAATATTCCTCATTTTGTCTTCCTCTCATCCGTCCTGAATACACATATTCTTTGCAAACAAATAATGAAACGAATACATAGTGTCTAACTTAGCACTAGAAGACCATAAACAATTTAAAGACTAGACATAAGGAAGAACTGCTGGTACCACGTGCTGACTAACAATGAATATTTCAACTTGGAAAATGAGCGAGGATAACAAAAAAGCTTCGGTTGGAAAGGACACTTTCAAAGGCAGATAAACTCACGAACATTCTACCAATGGAAAAAGCCTGGCAGTTTTCTTTTGGAATCCATGACGAGAACCTACAACGCGAAGGAAAAATCACTTACAAATTCAAGGAATTGCCCTAATGACGTATTTAGGTGGGAAGCCCATAACTAAGGCAAATGCCCTCTCTGAATGTTAATATAATGAAATGGCAATGAACTAAGGCAACAACCAGTGTGAAGCCTCAACCATGCGAGCAAGTGAGATGAATGGTGATGGGCTAACATACAAATTATGACAGTAAAATTGTCATGGGAAAAATACGGAAATGACAAAACTATACAAGCTTTCATCAAACATTCCCAAAAGGGGGTTTTTTTTTTTTTTTTTTTTTTTTTTTTTTTTATCTCTGACATTGCTATGAGGGCAGCAACATCGCCCATATTTTAACAATACCACTTACAGCGTTATCTGTAGACTTAAGGCTGAGTACAGACAGTTTAGCACCAAGGTCTAGACCTTGGTTTAGCGGGTCTCCGTGACGTATCAGGTTTCCAGTCTCGCATATGCCGGTCATGCTGCTAATCCTCCTTGGGGCATACAAATCGAAATACAGGCACTGTAGCTGAGTCTTCTGCATTTAAATGGCTATAAAATATCCTGTGCGGTACCTCTACCACAGATTGCAATATATGCGGAAGAGCGAAAGAATGTCCAAGTGCGTGGGTTCTTCTTCTAATATGTATTGATGACTTCGGTATTTGTGTAGTCGAGATCTCGTTGAAATTCTCCACTGCTCACCTGCCTGAACGGCATGAAGACGACCAATGCGTTCGTATGAACAAGAAGACAGTCTCTCTTGCCATTCCCTCGAGGCATAATGGCTGCTTATGTCAGAATGAAGATCCTTCTTTACATTTCCAGATAATGCAGCCATTCTTGCCTTCATGTCCGGCTACTCATTCCCTGATGCCTAATAGAGATTTACGTCATTAACGTAGCGGAAAAGAAGAAAATGCCATTCGTGTGCCTATTCAATAAATGGATTAAACTCAGTCACTATTCGCAAGCAATTCTTTGTTTTCAGGAGTGCATGCAGGTCCAAAGCGTCGACTAAACCTGTTTGTTCCGCACCGACCAAAAATCTAGCGTCAGGTAGTTTTGTCGCCTTCTTGCCGTTTTCGTATACTACGGAAAACCGATCTCCATTTATTGATTTTGAGTCGTAGGCAAAAGTTTTTCCGTGCTTTGAATGAACTCTGCGAGGAAAATGAATATCACAAATAAAACAAATGATTTATCTGGTAAAACTGGCTTTTAGCCATTGATGAAAGCTTGAACGATTACAATCTTGTTCTGATTATGCGGCTGTACGATTTTTCTACTACTCAAGAGAAAAAAGTTAATTCTATCCCCCCGTATATAATGGATGAGGAAAGGGGATTAGAGTCTCAAACCATGTTCCTACTACGTTTTCTAAGAATCTAAAAAATAACTCAGCCTCATATTTATAAAGGCTGACTGTTCCTCTGTCATATAGGAAAATGACTTCGTGGTGCAATCCTTTCCTACTTACATATCAGACAGAATACGGATTTTATAGAAATAGCTCTGGGACACAGCTGCCCATAAGAGTACTGATTCTAGATTTTGTAAATTATACTTTCGAAGGGATTGCTGTCAGCATTTCACGGATTACTTTTTTACCAGGAGAGGAGTTAGAGACTTGTTCAAGACGAATTCATCATTCATCATTGCACGCTTTACAAGGCAACTTCCTATAAAAGCTTTAACCGGTGCTACTTTAGTAGGCGTGTTTCTACACTGCTTCGCCGTGTTTAGTACTAGCCCGTCTGGGGTCAAATGTCCCCCAAGTGCATTTTACCACATTTGATCTCCCAGGCTAGCATAAGGCCAGCTTAATCTCAAACAAAAACAACCCTTGGAGCTACTTTAAGGACATTTGACCCCCGACGGGCTAGTACTAAACACGGAGAAACATTGTAGAAATACGCAGGTAGACCGCCAACAAAAGTAGCATCCTTTTACCTCTGTACTCATGCACACATGTGATTTTGGTGTTGAATTAAACTGGCCTCGTGCGAGCACGGGCTCTTGCTCTCCAGGGATTCGACCCATATGACAGAGGCGCGATAACGCGATTGTCACGTGGACGTTTCCTTCGTCGATTCCTGCAATAAGTCGGTGGCGACACGAAGCGAAGTCATCAAGGACACATCCCGTGTCCGTCGAGTGGGATCACTTATGAACAAGAACCGCATTCAGGTAAGTGGCATGGGAGACTTCCACAAACTTCTCAGCCCCACCTGACCACAGGCAACTTCAAACCTCACTCCCTTTACCCTTTCCCTGACCCCTCCACCTACCACGACTGACTCGCTTTCTTCAGTGGCCAGTAACTTGGTCCTTTATGACACAGGCTTTGTTCGCCAGTACAGAAGGCTGCTGAACGTGTGTGTGTGTTGTGTGTGTGTGTGTGTAGAAAGAGATCTTATGAATGGTTTCACACTGGTGGAATACGGACTAGTTTTTTTATAATTTATTAGAAAAATAAATTAATGTAGACTTATGTTATTTCATAGTATTTACATAATTTTACAATGGTAATTTTTCTTCTTACCAGGACCTCTTACTTTTATAAACAGAACATTGCATATTTAAGTGGTTATCAGGGAAGACTAGTTAGGTGAATCCTCCCTCAAATGATAATATACATCCTAAAGTTGCGATCCACAACAACAGGCTAACTACTAGTTTAAGAACACGCCCACATCGTCCCTCCCCGTCAGGTTGGAGAATCGAGCCTTGTTACTCAGCTTGTGATCTGAGCGCTACCAAACGCCACAAGGCGTTTGCGAACCATTCCAGCAAAATCAAGGACTCGGCAATGTACGGCCTTCAATTCAGAACTCGAGAGCAGGAATGCGAGCTGTTATGGCTTGTCATGTCTATTGACTATTCATGATCTATAGCAAAGCGGAACTGTCAAGGTTACCGACGCCAATGAGATTTGCCTTGATTGTTTTTCTAACTCCATGATATCAAATTACATTTTGCAATGTGGTCGAAGTATGCGCGTGCAATATGAGAATCTATATGATTTTTACCCGTGGCACAACCATTCCGTTGAGAGTATGACATTGAGAAACTGATATAACGAGACCTGAAATCTGAGGCTCCCACTCAGCTGCAGGTCGCTTAATACTGGACCACAATCTGTACTGAATGCAAAACCGCTATGAGTCCATTCATTCTCATAGAATAAGCTACTTTGGTGACGTGAGTGTTTTGGGATTTCGAATATAGCATGAGAGAGTCCCCGAGTAGATGGAATTATGAATACCCCCGTGATAGTGCAAATTGTAGCCAAACCTTGGCAACATGTTTCGTAATAACCACCATCTTACGTCAAACGGGAAGGGAGGAAGGGAGGGCAACTGCGCAAGCATTTCTTGGCCACTGCAGGAAGAGCAATTATTATTTCCGGGGCAAACCTGGAGAGGCTGACAACTGATCTGGAACTTGGACTGCACCTTCACATTAACTCTCGAATTGGAGACAATTAGAGTAAAGTCGTATCTGGAGAAAAAAAAACAAACAAACAAACAAACGAATAATGCGACTGGTTGATCATTTAGAAACTTCAAAATCGAATCTTTGCACACCCTGCAAACCAATGAAATACAAAATTGATCTCCCACAACACCTTGTTCTAAAGCATTTTCATACGCCTACAAAATTACAATTTGGATACCCTAATCACCGAGAATGTCGATGTCGACTTCCGATCCCTTCCAAGCAAGAGTTGGCGAATGGAAAAGAGAGAGAGAGAGAGAGAGAGAGAGAGAGAGAGAGAGAGAGAGAGAGAGAGAGAGAGATAACTAAAAAAATGATCTGCATGAAACTCCCTTTCTAACTTCTTCTACGCGACGGAAGGTTGAAATGCAATGGTCGAGTGGAGGAATCGAACTGTCTCTGTTCAGAATCAAGGAACTGTCCAGTCTAGTGTCTGCATCACTTTTTTTTCTCTCTCTCCCTCTCTCTTCGTATGAGAACAACCGCAGCCTTAATGACAGCACGTAGCTTCTTTTATCAAATTATTGATTCTGACCAGCGTGTGAAGCCGTTTTACTTTGAATACGACCGACCTTCATTGTCACGAATACGTTCATTCACTTCTGAATGACTTGCATTAGCGTCTACCAACAACAGCTTTGTCAAGCCTGGATTTATCACAGCAAAGATGCGATATTTCCTGAAATATAACAAGGCGTGATCCGACCTCCAACTTACTCGAGGCGCGTGCGAGATTTTCCCCTTACGCATAAGTCGTACAAACCATTGATATTCCTAAACTTTTAACATGAGGTAAAACGTGCTAAAATCTCCGGTCAAATAGAGCTTGTTTCATCAACGAAAATTATAATAAATACGCTATATTTTATTAGAAATAATTTTCATGGACTGTTCAGTATGCACATTGCTTATTTTTCACATTTTCTTTTTAATAAATAAATGGTAAATATCCTATCCTAAAATTCCAGTACCTTTAACGCAGCGCAAAACACATTTTTCAGACCTTCATAGGCTCTTCCATAGGCCTTTCCAACCCCTGCTAACAACAACAACAACAACAACAACAACAAAGTAGTTTGTAGACTCACTCCCCGATTAAGCGAAAATTGTCTTGAGGTTAGAGCAGCCGAGTTTTTGCGAGCATCCTGGACCGAAAACTCGGCGGCCGCAACTTTCACGGGGCATCGCTGCGGGTGAAGGCGATGAGGCGTGGAGATTCAAGTCCAAAACTGTTCCTGGATCTTTCCGGGTGAATTGTATCAAACACAACGGGTGAAAATGAGATTCACACCCAAGCAACCGACCGGGGGGCAAAAGCTTCCCTTTGCAGTGTTTAGAAATTCCTTCTTTAGTTCACCACCTCGATCTCGTAAGCTTTAACCCCCACTTAAGAGATCTGTATTCTTACTGAAAAGAAAAACTAGGAAAAGAAATCCAAAAGAGAAAGACGCGATGAAGCATAAAATGAAATCCGTTGTATTTTGAGGTTTTACTATTTTACTTCCATCTCTACTTCCGTTTTTATTTAACCGATCGGAGGAATGTCGCCCATCTTCCAAGTGCTGACCGTTTCAATATTTCTCTTGCATATCAAATGAAAAAACCATAATCACGTTTCAGTTTAGGATAAGTCCCCAAGGTTAATAAAGCCAGACTCCTTCAGGAGCGGTTTCTCCCGTTGCCTTGAGCTGCAATTCTGAAATCGTTTCAGAAATGGTGCGGTGGGTAATCGGTCTGTGACCCCGAGTCACTCACTGGTCCAGGTAGGGGAAAAGCAGCCCTGTTCCGCATGACGTGATTTCGGTCGGGAATGTCGGACGACTCGATGCTCTCTCTCCCCCGCATCATCTCAGGATGAAGACCTAGAGAGAGAGAGAGAGAGAGAGAGAGAGAGAGAGAGAGCTTTCTATTTCTCTTTCTTTTTACCGGGTTCGTCTACGATTCTATCTGAAGCCACAGTCGCTCCCACGAAACATTTTGTTAGTAAGACTTTCCTTGCTTTCAGAGACGGTCTTTTCCCTCGCCACGGCTGAACCTGGGGCGTCCGCAGCCTCTCGGGTTCATTGCTTCTTGAAGAACCGCCCGAAGTGGTCGTTTTCCTTTCCTTAACAATTTCCACTATGATTTCACCTTCACCGGCCGATGCGCTGTTTGGCATTCTTCAAAAAGGTCTATTTCAAATCAAAATTTTCGCTATTAATTTTGATCCTTTACACATGCAATAAACGTATGCCGCGCGTTTTGCAGAGAACCGGCATCCATAATCAGGTGATTATAATCACTATAGTTTTGTTACATACAATTTTTTTAACTATTCTCAATTTTATAACGGTTATGACAATTATTTTGATTACCATCTTTTATATAACCTCAGCAAGTGTGGATATTGTCGATTAATCATTTTTTTATCATGTAATCTTATGTATCTAGACTTGTGTATGTTATTGTCTATTACTTTGTAATCCATATATTTATGTATATCGGGCCTTGAGCTGACACTAAACATTATTATATTATTATTATTATATTATTATTATATTATTCCTTACACTCAAAGAACGTGAAACGTCCGTCTGGCAATTACTGATGTAAAATGCTCACATGTGTAAGAACAACTGGACCGCTAATGTATATTAAAGTCTTCGCCTTTAATTACTTTCATGTTCCTTACAAAATTCATATTCTACTCTCTTACACTCGGCAGGAGCATCCCTCTGCTTTCTCGTCATATCTTTAAGGATGCCAGTTCTAGCCCCAAAGACTTTCTTCTTGACCCCGGCAGACGCAGGTGCCCATTACCGTTGGATGGCCGCTAGGCATTTACACGTCAGCCAGGGGCTATGTAATTAAACTGCTTTCCTTTAGAAAAAGTGTTTTTCCATCTTTTATTTTTTTCCGTTATTGCATATTACAAAAAATTTTTTGTTTTGAAAAAATATTGGGTTGGGTTTATATGGACCCTACAACCCTGATCCATATGAATAAGGCTCATCTCCAGTTCATAATAATAATAATAATAATAATAATAATAATAATAATAATAATAATAATTTGTGCCATAAAAATTCACAATTGTATATTAGATTATATTACTATATGCAAAACAAACACACTTTCGACCAACTGAACGGTGATCCTCATCAGTGTTGACGTTAAATTGTAGTCTACATTTAACGTCAACACTGATGAGGAACACCGTTCAGGTGATCGAAAGTCTATGTTTGTTTTACATAAAGTAATATACTCTAATCGTGCACAGAAAATTCCCAGGCGGAAAACTGACAGTGGGGAAAACTGCCAGTGAGGAATGTTGCCATTGGGAAATTAAAGGACTAAGCCCATTTTGACCAAAAACTACCATTTCGCTTTTTATAAGTGCTTATTTTGCTACGATGAAGTGACAAGAATATTAGTAATTAAGACTAGCCATTTCTTTTCATAATTGCTTGTATAAACCAAAACTACAATTTCTGTTTATAACTGTTTTTATTTATTATGTTTGAACTCAAATTTAGGTGACTGTCTTACTTAAAGAAAAAATTGGTTCCAGGCGTAAGGATATCATTGTCGATGAACTTCAGAATATGTAATATGTATCATCAAAATGGGCTAAATAAGGAGGGAACAAAAATCTATTGCAAGACCAGTGAGTCGATCCTGTCCCATGGAAGAAGACCTTAGGGACATTTCAACTTTTCATCGGGGGCCACCGGGTGGCTTGGGAAATTGAAATTTTCCAAGCTATCATGGGGGCCCCTGGTGGCTTGGGGGCCCTAGGCAATCATCGCCTTGTCCGCCTATAGCCAGAAACAGCCCTGCTATACAGTCACTCTTACTGGATCAATTGTAGTGAAAACGATGTGCTTATTCCCACTGGGATAGATAAAGAAACTAATCAAATGCTTATCAAATGTTTAAGAGATAACAGGCTGATTTTAGAAAAGGCAGATCAAATATTTGTTTTAAGACACATTGTATAGCAGCAATGGAATTTAAAAATTCGCTTATAATGGATTTGATTATGAGATGACATTTTTCTGTCCACAGACAACATTATGGAAGGTCTTGCGTCACTTGGCGTTTCCGTTAAATATGTAATCGTCTATGAAATCATCTATGAACGAAGTAAACACAACGATGAAGAGCCGATTGGTTTTGTCATGTTCAGTTTTTCAGTAAATATTGGGATGCTGCAGGGAATGTTGTCACCTATGTTGTTTGTCCTCATGAATTTTGAAATTTAAAAAAAAAAAAAGTGGTTGGAGGTAAGAGGGATTTCCACTGGAGTAACGACAGTAATTTGACAGATTTAGAATGCAGGTAATTCTATGAACGAAGTAAAACAACGATGAAGAGCATGATTTGTTTTGTCATGTCAGTTTCAGTAAATATTGGATGCTGCAGTTTGAATGTTGTCACTATGTTGTTGTCCTCATGAATTTTGAAACTTTAAAAAAAAATAAAAAAAAAGGTTGTGTTGGAGGTAGAGGGATTTCCACTGGAGTAACGACAGTAATTTGACAGATTTAGAATATGCAGGTAATTCTGTTTTAGTAAGCAGAACACCACAGGATACATACAAAGCTTGTTTCATAAAATGCATTTAATTCAAAAGCGATGGGACTCACGACGCATCTAAGAAAAACATAAGTTACTAGGACACAGCATGCACAAAGGAATGAAATAACACAAAATGTAGAGAACAAATTAGGTTGAAGCTTCGAAACACTTAGGAACAATGATAGCCAAGGCAGGTTCTCCCGAGTTACAATTTAGTGCATGATTAAAAGGCAAATACAACAGAGTACAGGCTGAAAAAGATTTGGATATTAAATAGACGGAAATTGTACACGAAAGTACTAATATACATAACTCTGGTATGATCTGTATTGCTAATGAATATGAATTATGGTACTACATCCAGAAGATATTGTCGTTCTGCGAAAAAGGTTTCTGGGAAAAAATTGTGTGTCGGATGGCAAGACAGAGTTAGAATGATACCATAAGGAAAATCCCAGAAGTTCCATACAGAGATGGGATGATAATAATGAAAGGAGATGGAGATAGCTTGGACTGTCCTTCGCGCTTGGAAGAATAATAGCTATTATTCCTCCAAGCCTTCGCACAGGTCCTCTTAACAGGGGGGACCCATGGCCCTTGGAGGTACGAGAACCCCATGCTGGGTGTATGGGTCTTGATCTCCGCATATTTGTATGTATTTGATTATAATGATTTAATGCAGTTTACCTCTATGTTCTACGCTTTGATTAAAGCCCAGACTAACAACATATATGGGAAGGAAATTATATTTCCCACCGGAAGCCTCTGAGTAAGCAAAGACACACCATCAGTCTGCAAGGCCATAATTAAGTTTGATTCCGCACAACTGGAAATAACGTCACTAAATACTTCTGAAAGACACATAAAAGGCACGAATCAAGGCTAATATTTGGACAGCAAATCGTGTCACAGCCAATCCGAGAGTACTAATCTCGGTGGCATATTCCCGAACTGTAACCGAGTACTGTTCGATTCTCGGCTCTGCCAATGCGGAATTAGAGGAATTTATTTCTGGTGATAGAAATCCATTTCTTGATATAATGTGGTTCGAATTCCACCAGCTCAGTGGTCTGAGATATACTTAACTTAACCAAGTACTGAACCCTACCCTGAAAAAAGCGGGACGCCATATATCTTAAAAACTAACCATAGAATCTTCTTGAGAATAATCTCTTTGTGTTTCCCACACCCAAAATGCAGGTGAATTTTACGGAACTAACGTATCCTAGGGGCGGAGGGAAGGCAGGTGGTGGGGACCGGGCAATACTATTGTAGATTCCCCCCAACCATGCATCCGATGTCTAGGTCAGTCCCTTATGACGCTCCTGATTGGCTGTTGATATGACAGTCACAGAGCTGGAAACTCTCAGTCTTTCTCGAGAGTTCACATAGCCAGCATGTATGTTCCACCTCTCCTGAGGGATACGTCTTCCAGGAGAGGTGGAACATACATCCTGCCTACATGAACTCTCTCGAGACTGAGAGTTTCTGGCCCTGTGATTGGGGCTTATCAACAGCCAATCAGAAGCGTCGTAAGGGACTGGCCTAGACGTCAAATGCACGGTTGATGTGAATCTACTGTAACTATAGTATACATCTCGGGAATTTGCTTCCCGGTGGCCTTAGTACAACTACCCGTTTCGTCTGCAACAGACGGTTGAAGGAGGCACAGGCGAAGACGAAGCCTTTCAGCGCAGTAAAGAAAGGCGAAGAAGCGATGACAGCGAAGAAGACGATGCCTCAGCCCCATAACAAAGAAACACTTTACAATTGGAAGCGAGCATTATTCAATCGTGAGATGAACGAACTCAGCGGGACCCATCACGACAACGAACAGGAAAATGCTAATATCATAGAATAACATAGAATATTGAATTCTGGCCAAAGGCCAAGCGCTGGGACCTATGAGGCCATTCAGTGCGGAAACTAAAGTTGAGTAGAAAGGTTTAAAAGCAAGATGGAAGAAAGAATATGAATGGAGGTACAGTAAAAAGGAATGAAAGGGGTTGCAGCTAGTGGCCGAAGGGACGCTGCAGATAACCTTAAGTAATGCCTACAGGGTATCACGTGATGAGCACTGACTGCACTAACCCCTTAAGGGGAGAAAATGCTAAACGGAGACACTAGCATCTTTAAAATGGAAGTTCTATGAAAATACATTTTTTCACGCCAGTTTCTAGTTACCAGTAGACTTAAATTGAAGATTCTTCATTCGCAATTATTATAAGAGTAAACATTTAGGAATTCCTTGAATTTTCCCATCATTTTTATTTCATAACTCTTTCGTCTGATGTCGGTTAAAACAAGATAAAAAAAAATGCTTCAGGTACTACTGAGCAGCATTTTCATAACTTGACTGTATCCTGTAATATGCATGAAAGTGCGTTTGCATGTTGGCAAAGGATATGTCAAATTCCCACACTTTTATAAATACACACACGAAGGCAAGCACACACGCCGACTAAATGAACTACATATGGCAGATTCAATGTCACCTTCACCAGAAAGGTGGGATTTTAACGAATGGTTAGTCGTGAAGTAAGTGTAGCGATACTGATGGAAGAAAGCCGAATATTTTCTCAGTAGTAGGGCGACGCCTTAAAGCTATTTTTTGCCCTTCCTTGAACTGATAGCCTGTGTATACTTGATTCCCGATTGCATGGCAGAGATTACTCATGTCCCTGTTGGCACGAGGCCACCCGAGTCTCAGAACTGCAACAGTTCATGTGCAATCAGCCACGGGCGATGCGCGCATCACACTGCGCAGGACACCTCCAGCAGTGGCGCGTTCGTCCGCCGCAACTGAAATACATTCTCCAAATGCCGCCACTGGTGAGAAAATAACAAGACTCGTGTCGTCTTTACATGAAAATCTGCTCGACCCGACTGACGAGTTGAATTTTATGATCCTCTTATAAGGGTCCGAAGGATTAAGTGTTCAAATGAGCGACTTAAAACAGAGAAAATGATCACGTTTAGTGAATTACGTCTTCTCAGCGACTTACTAATATAGTACACTGCTTTTCTGGATATTTAAAATTTATGTATCGTAAATACACACACACGATGAACTTTTAACTTCTTGATTCCCAAATACTTTGGATACATATTCTACTAAAAACCTCTGAATACAATTTTTTTTTTACCGACATGAAAAAACTGGCCCTCCGTCTCAGGATTCGAACCGGTCAAGAAAGACCAGTACTCTCCACGAAGCTATCATACACGACGAGGTTACATTCCAGCTCGTGCATGAATATCGCATCTCTTGAATACAAATGTATTTTATCTGAACTGAAATGGACGCATTTTCTGTGGTATGACTGCAGACGGGGACAACATCTGGATTGCAATTCAGTTGAATTTTCTAAAGGAATTTGTGGGGTTTTTTTTATAGACTTACTAATCCAAGTTTAAATTTTGTGTGGATGGATACAAAGAGAGGGTGACCACTGCAACCCTTTAAACTACAGTCAAAACTTGCATTTTAATTAATTCTTATCTATTTTTTTTTATCTTTTTATTAATCTATTTTTGTTTGTTTGTTTCTTTGTTTGTATGGTGTTTTCACGTTGCATGGAACCAGTGGTTATTCAGAACCACATCGAGAGTGAACTTCTATCACCAGAAATACACATCTCTCACACCTCAATGGAATGCCCGAGAATCGAACTCGCGATTTTGTGGCACGCCAACACCATACCGACCACGCACCTGAGCGCTCATCTATTTTTTGTTCTCTCTTTCATAAGTGATATCTCTTCTTTCTGTATTTCCCCGGACCTTCTCTTACTTCGTAATGGACACCATATACTTTGGAAGCTTTAATTTCAAGTCAGTGGCTCCTGTGGGCTTGTTCCACATGAATTGGGGACATCTCTGAATAATAATAATAATAATAATAATAATAATAATAATAATAATAATAATAAAATAATAATAATAATAATATACTTAGGAAGCAGACCCTCTCTCAAGCATACTTTATTAAAGGTAATGGCTACTTCAGCAGCGTTGCACTTGTAGAGATTCTTCTCTAATCTCTACAAGTGCAACGCTGCTGAACGTAGCCATTACTTGTTAATAAATAATAATAACAATAATAATAATATTTTACTTCATCCAGGACATTCTTTTACCTTTTACTGACTCGTTACAGTTTCCTTGGGATCTAGATGTTACATCGTTGCTCTGGGTCTCTGCCAATGTATTTCAACAGTCATGCACTGCACGCTTTATGCCCAAGGCATTTTCCGACTTTGTAGACGCATCCTTAGCTTTTAAACTAATCGTCTATGGATGTTAGCTTTTATTGCTGTTGTTATTTCCACCTAAGCTGCAACATTCGTTGCAAAAGCAAAATTGCTACCTAGAAGGACAAGGTTCCCAATAAGGATAGCAGCAAGTAGAGGAAATGATATTGAAAAGTATAAATAAAAATAAATAATAATAATAATAATAATAATAATAATAATAATAATAATAATAATAATAATAATAATAATAATAATAATAATAATAATAATAATAATTAACTCTGCAAAGGATATAAAGAAAATGAAACAAGAAAAACAAATTATATATATAAACGATAGTAATAAACACACCGCTCAACCCCAAGCATTCATTCACACCACGTAACTGGTTAAAATTAACTTCGTGGTCGACGGTTTAGTGTGAGAAGACCTAAATGCTAAGGTTGACCAAAATTATGAAAAATTCTTTGCAGCAAGCACACAATGAGCTCACTGAACGACGGTGCCAGAGATGAATACCGCGATCATGGAGAAGAAATTCAAATGAACCGAAGTTTTTGTCCAACAAATTACGATGCAAGTCAGCTGCTGAGGACCAGACAAGGAATAAGATTCAAAACAAGGCAGAATATCAGAGTGTACCCCAGGCTTTTGTTCTTTCTCACTACTTTTGCTTTGGATTTACCAACAACATTCTTCCGTCTACTTACTTCTGATCGTGTTATTAATTTGGTTACGGTGAATTTCAATTTGCTTTTTTTTTCTCTTGCTAATCATCACGAATTTGGGAAGAATATCTAAATAGTGATGCTGCCTGCACCTTAGACAAGATTCTAACGTGGAATCTGAGTTTAGTCTCCCTTTCCTAGTTCAAAATGCAAAATCTGCTCCTATATTTATAGATACGTGATTTGTTTCACTGTCTTATGTTCGTCTCTTCATCTTAATCAATAAAACTTTACAGTGGTTTTATTCGCCCAATCAGCATAATGATCTATTTCAAATATCCCCCAAAGCCATCCTTCTCGAAGGAACTGAATAAAAGAACTTATCATTGCCAAGAGACCTTCTACTTCTCTATACTATCCTCTTTATCTCTGCTCCAAGGTGCCTTTCAGTCACTTGTTGCTTTAGCTACTGTTCTGTCGAGCATATTAGATATTCCCTTCTCGCCTCAGGCATCTTGGTAACTCTCCCACGGGAGCCATTTCCCTCACTCCGAAGAAATCATCAATCAGGCAGTTCTGTTCCAGGATTGATTTCTCTCCCTCCATGAGTCAACCAGTCAATTCCCCTGGTGCTTCTGCTTTCAATTCTCAAAGGCTATTCTAGGTTTTCATTCGTTGTGGGCTTCCCCTTTTCCCCCATCTCCATCAGGCCTGTCATATATATGTGGGCACCGGGTGGTCAGTACCCATCCCACCCCATCGGGGCTCGCATTCAAAATGGCACAAATGTTGATGAAAAGTTACTCTCACACATGGCCGATTGAAGGGCAGATGTATGCCCATGCCCAGTGTGAACTTGTAACTGAACTCGGGACATTCCGGATATTTCAGGAACTCGTAATGATTCCCAGAAACTTGTACAAAACTTGATGGATTCGTCTATGAGGTTGAAAATCCCCTTTGAATGAGAGGGAGTCTGAGTCTTCAGGATCTAACAAGAACATCTGAAATCTGGAATTAGCTGCTCACACAATTTGTATTGTTGTATCAAGAGTAAAAAAAAAGCATTTTTTTTTTCTCTCCCGATGGCAGACTGAGAGACGGGGAAACATTGGGTTTCCTTTCCTGCAATGGCGGGCGTTGTAATCATACAGCTACTCCTGAATCACTGTAGATGATCGGCCATTTCCCCAATAAGACCTGTTTCCTCTCTGCTGAATAGTTAGCCTATCTGAGCACGTCATATACTAAATTCAGCTCGTCTTATCCGAAAGCAACTTGTCTGCTTTATCATCAGTGTCCGCTTCCTTTCATGTCCACAAACCAGGTCTGCAGCATATTTCAGTGCTGCTCCCAGTCAGTCCCTTGTGGCATGAAGCGGACGGTTAGTTTGCTCTCAACGACACTGAAGCGCAATAAACGAGACCATTTTGAGGTATAAATCTTAAAACCTATCATGCATACTTTAGTCTTAATCACTCGATTAACATTATACCGAAGCAGAAACTTTAAAGGAAAAAATCCTGAGACGTAAGATGACTCTCCCTCCTGTATCAGGTGATTTGAATCACGATGGTCTTCAGTTACCATAATTCTAAGTTTGATGATGAATGAAAGTTCTATTACAGACTGTGTTTCAGTTCCGTTAGGAATTAATACATTTATCAGCGTCAACGACTGAAGCCCACATATATGTGTATGTCATGACAAAACTTGCAGAAAAAAAAAAAAAAAAAAAAAAAAAAAAAAAAAAAAAAAAAACACCTAACCTCACAATTACGTACAGATCATCGGTAATGACATTTAATATTTCAAAGCCAATTAAACATGCAAAGAATTCAGTTCGGCACTATTAGAAGATGTGACAAATCCTCTGATGGGTGACAGGAGGCATTCAGTACTGGTACGTAGTTTAAGCACGTTAGGTACTGCTCATGAAGTTCCTGGAAGCACATGCCAGTTTTTCTGGTCATGGATCCATTGCCTGATGATGACAGACTGACTGAATTATGCAAACTGGCGTCGCAAGAAACACAATCACCGGCCACGAGCTCTCGTCGTCGGCGGGGCGGTGAGAGACTGTTCATGAAATATAATTTCTGTTTCGTTGCATTAGTTACCGAATCGCTTGAAGCTTCACAGCCCGAAGGACGGGGTGAATGTCACACGAATCACGCCATATGGGGAGGGCGAGCGGTTGGTCTTTGCGAGCAGTTGGTCCTTTGGAAATATAATACCAACACAGAAAAATGATCACTGCTTTATATGAGACATGACCGTTTCTGTCAACAGCGCAAATTTTGAATAAGTCCTGTGCTGTTAAATCACTGCAAACAGCCAAATACTGCACACAAACACACACACACATGTATATATATAATATAATATGAGTTTATCACATCATCGTGATTCATATATTTTAGATATATGCATTAGCTAAAACAATATCCTTTAACATCTAATTCGCTGTACCTCGGAATCAATATATTTTCATTTACTGTTAACATACATGAAAACATGTTAATTCCGAGGTAGAACGAATTAGATATTAAAGAACATTTGTAGCTTAACGCACACATACATATATACACACACACACACACACACACACACACACACACACACACATATATATATATATATATATATATATATGTATATATATATACCTGAATTCTTGTGAGTTTTTCAAAGTATATTGATTAGAGGCACACAAATCCTTACATCCATCCGACTGTGTTGTTCGACTGGTTACTGCAGTTTTACTACTATAAGCCTGACAATGAGTGGAAACTATGCTTCACGGCAGAGCAAACGATAAAGTAAGAGAACCGATGGTGGTCGTCAGGCCCAGGGTCCTGGAAGTCATGTACATTTAGAAAACGCTTCGGCTACACGGAAAGGGACTTGTGCTACTAATAAAACGGAAAACCTGTCAAATTAAGCCTTTTAACTGACTGATGAAATTTAAAAAACTAATGATGTGTTCATTTTCCAGCAGTTCCTCAGCATAAAAGTTAATGATTAACACCACCATTCACTTCCTATGTGGTAGAAAATTGATTTTTCGTTGAATTCTTTGTTCGCAGCCTACATAATGCACTAACGCCCAGTTTAGACTCGTCATTGGCCGTCTGTCCAAAGAAGATTGCATCGAAAGCAGGCAATAAGCAATCCGAAGCCGGGGGATCTGTGGCTTCATTCTTTACTAACCATTCCCGAAGTCCCCGATGGTTTATAACGAAAAGGGAACACAAATGTACTGTTAACACATTTTGATCTGGTAGCCATATGTAAACATGCGATTGGCTGACCACCAGACGCGAGCGAAGCCAAGCCACAGACCAACAATGGATTTACAAAACACGAGAACCAACCGATGTGGGATCAAGTTGCATCTCCCGCGCTCTCAACATTTTCAGCTCCTTTTTTCCTCTATTTCTCGAGAAGTTAAAACACGTAATCGTTGCACTTTGGCTACGTGGTACTTATGCAGATCGGCTTATAATCATGCTCTGCACCTCAGACTGTCTATCCCTTCATACTGAAGCAGTTTCTATCTTACGAACAACCCCAGTTCATACGCTGATTTCTCTCCCTCTGATATTGGCCAACAGCATTATTGTACGCCACAATATCTGACATTGGCCATCAGCATTATTGTACGGCGCTATAATATTACAATGAAACGAGAGAGAGAGAGAAGAGAGAGAGAGAGAGAGAGAGAGAGAGAGAGAGAGAGACTCTGATTCCGTTGGGCCATAAGAATGAGCAAGGGAAATCACTTAAATGATCCCTGAGGCTCAGAAAAAAAAACTAGAAAAGTCCAGAAATGAAGGCCAGGACTACGTGACTGGAGTAACGGAGGGGGAGAGGAAATGAAGTATCCTAGAAAAGAGGAGAAAGGAGGCGCTCCTTTCTCGCACTTCCAAGGATATTACATTTGATCTCCCTCATAAATTAAACTTCTGAATTACATAGATCATTGTTTCTTCCAGAAATAATTTATTTTCTGTCTTTTTAATTTCAAATCGTTCATCTTCACTCACCTAGTAATCAAACACGTGCTCTTTTTTTCTTCTTTACCACAAAATACTTCAATTGCTTCCTTCAATAACAAAATCAGAGGGAACTGAAACTTTTTCTCTTTCTCCTCCTTACCCAAAAGACCAACAGTATATGTTCCCTTTGTGTTCACTCATTTGGTATTCCATTATTCTCCTACGCTCTGGAGGAATTTATGAATACATCTATACTCTCTCTCTCTCTCTCTCTCTCTCTCTCTCTCTCTCTTCTCTCTCTCTCTCTCTCTCTCTCATGTAGCTCAGCTGGTTTCGCCTATGATGAAAAGCGTTATGGCAAGATAGTTTTCGGTTATCTGCCCTCTTGGTGACCAGAACCTTTCATAACGATAACTTATTTCCAGGACAAATTCTCCAGCATCAGTGACACCTAGGTATTTAGAGTCACCAGTAAACACAGCATCAAATTCGTGAATTGTGTCAACTCCTCTCCTATGCAGACACTGTCTTGATGAAGAACTGTAGAAATCCACTATGGCTAGCTATCAAGCTAATGTGGCTTCTGATGCTTTGCTTACCTGGATTCTAGTTTATAAAGAGACTAGCAGCAAAAGATCCCTGCATAGAGAATTGAACTCTGAGCATTCGAGTGCTTAACGCCCTGTCCACTCTAGCGGGCATTGCCCGACGGGCAAACATTGTCCCCATAACCCGTTGCACTATACTGACCGGTCCAGTATGGAGCCAGAATGATCGATTGTCTGGTAACACTGCTTCAAACGAAGAGAAATATAAAACAGCATGCCCGCTGGTGTCGACGGGTCATAAAGTTTTCAAATAGGTAAAAAAAAAAAAACTTTGCCTCCAAAAGAAGGATATCAAGCAAAACTGTGCCTGTTCCAGAGGGGTGTGCGAGAACGTATAGCAACAATTACGCACGAACTTCCTTCCTTCCTCTGCCCTCTAAGGTTACTGAAATTTTCCAGTCTAGATAAATCCTTCTTAACAGATTAGATCTGCTACATTCCCTTCCTGAAAATGAACATTGAGTTAGAAAATGTCCTGCAAGATTTCTGTGATCTCTTGGATTCTGTTAATAATAAATCTATTTCATAAAAATGTTGTACCTTTTTGTTGGTTTTGTTTTGTTCTGGATTTCTTCCAGCTGTTTCAAGGGACCATCAGCAGTGCGTCTTGTTGTGCTGTTATACCTTGTATTACAGTATAGAGTCTTACAAAAGGCAGACATTAAAAATACTCATAATAGCATGAGTCTTGAAATGGAGAAACAAATCCACAGTATATATGTGCATATATTTAAAGATAAATCTGCACAGATTCCCGAAAGCTCTCTGTACAGATTCCTCTTTAAAATATATGCACAGATAAACAGGTAATAACTGTGGATTTGATTCTCCAAAGGCAGATGTCGTTATCCTCCAGTAATTCGCCCCCTCCAGGGTCGCAAAATGAAATAAAGTTATTAATCTACGTTAATAAGGCTCTGAACAAGTCAGCCAACTGGACCGTCGTAGCGAACCTCATACATTTCTACCCCTCATCAATAATTCACGGTCTATAGTTATCACCATACGTAATAATGAAAACAATGTTCTAAGGGTCCACAATAATAAAAAAAAATATAAAAATTAATAGTTCATGTATAATTTAAAAACTCTTTACAAAGCTTCCGAACCCTTTCCCGGGTTCATCTTCAGTCCAAATGAATGATTAAACAAACAAGTACCGAACTTGAAAACAATATACAGAGTCGCTGAAGATTGTTGACACCGGTAGTTAGCTCGTTACAACAATGACAAAACTTGTCAAAACCTTCATTTCCTGCAGTCGAGAAAACCCATTTTTCACTAACCAGTTTCTGCTCTTTCCCAAGATCGGAAGAATCATTTTGGGTTATAATTTTATTCTGTCCTACATTCTCTTCCTTTTGAAAATGAAGCGAATCTTCAAGTATCTTGTTCAAGTACTTCAGAGGTTGTCCTGGGGGCTTTGCATGGGTTGCGGTATCTCACTTCCTAGAAAGAACTTCCATTTTCTTCGTGCAAATAAAACGACACGGTCATTTGGAATGATGAATACCGCGATTCATGTATCTTTATATTTTTGGAAATAATTTTGTTTCATGCTCTGTTCATTTGAATTACATTCTTTCCGTTTTGTCTGTCAAGCAATTATACGAAATTTATCGACAGAAATAATCACTTGATCGAATTCGCCTTTCCGAAGAGGGCGAGGGCTGAAAAAGATGATGGCACCCATTTGCGTATTGGAACTGGAATCTAAATTAGTGGAACATTCTATACACGCGTGACATTCTATAATCAAGAAATATTAAACCACAAATAATATTTCATTTCGAATTCCCCGTACCTGGGAAGAACTTCCAAACGGAGAGAATTACAATTCATTAGTAAGTTATGCCCTCGGTCTTTGGTTTCTATATTGTAGTCAATTCTGACCATTCGGATTTGCTCAAAAGATCAACTCCTGCTGCACTCAGAGCTCGAATCTTGTCGACACTACTGCAATTCCATTTAATATATGATATTCCCAAGGTTTAGTGAATTTGATGTTAAACAGCTTTTTGTATGTAGTATATATGGATGTATGCATGTGTGAGGGGGAGTGTGCTTGGTATTAAATAGAGGTGCGTCAGTTCAGTCTAGTTGTCAGTTGCACGATTTAACTAAAATCCGCTGATAAAAGGAAAATCAGCAATACTTGGCGTCCCGCAGTGTTTGCTTAACAGGAGCGATGCGAACAGCAGCGGCAAGAACCAGAAAGTTCAACGCAAAAGTCTTAATTTACCTCAATCAGGTTTTGAAATTACTCTTCGAATATTCCCTTATTAGTGAAAACAGAAATAATCAAGAACGAAATATTTTAAGAATCATTCCACTCATCGTTTATGGCAGTAATAGGATGAGGGCAATTAAAAACCCCTCCTGAAAAGATGTATACAAATATTTAACCCACTAGCGTCAATGAGGCATCACCCTCGGGCAAAATGTTTATGGCGATCGTGGACGAAGAACAGGTGGAGGAGGAGGGTGAGGGGGAGGAAGGGGCGGAGGAGGAGTGAGAGAGGACACTCCCCCAGCCTCCCTAGTTATGCCGAAGGCAACAAGTTCACTTCCCTGCGAGACTAAGAAAGTCAACACATTCATGAACAATGGCATGAGTTCCTCAAGGTAGAGTCTTCATTTGGTTACGTTCTTCGATAGTCTTACCGCACAAAATTTATTCCTAAAGATAAATACTCGAATAATACATTTGTATCCACAATAGAATTTTTAGTCTTAACAAAATTTCCGAGCCAAAGAGGCTTAGTCTAACTACAGAAGCCAAAACGCAAAGAAAAAGAGGCTGCAAAAATGCTACACTCAAGATCTCCGCTATCAATAAATAGAACCTCGGCCTTGAAACTATCCACCTATCAATTACATCCGATAATGTGATAAGAGATGATTTCTTTCAACTTCAAAATAATAAAATTAGTTATAATAACAGAATACAAAAAATAAAACCTCGCGCAAGAACACATAGAACAGCTGTACTCTGAGGCCAGGATTGTACAGATTCACTCTGGAAGAATGCCAACTAGGTCGACGGCCTTCTCCTCTCTCTTCTCCTCCTCTCTCTCTCTCTCTTCTAAGGGGTCTCCTCCTCTCTGTCGCACAGGGTACAACAACAACAAAAGGCTATTCCTGGCACTAAGTTGCGGCTGAAAGGCACCACACAATAACAACTTCGCCACAAGTAATTGGTAATCGTGGTGCTTACACCTGGAGCTGAGTAACCTTGTTTGTATGCCTATACGGGAAACCCAATTTCGAGGATCCAAAAGAGATAGTGAACCTAAGCACCAAACGACTGTCAAAAAGGCCTCTATTTTATTGAGTGTCACTCTACGGGTCAATTACTACGTACCACCCGGCATGAACTCCTCGTTAGACTCAATCGTCGTCGTACAGCCCGAGGCCTGACTCTCTCAACACTCGCGTCTGCACCGACCACGACCAGTCTGCAGAACGATTGCAGCTTGGTAGGAGCTTCGGGGCGGTACGTAACGTCCTTCGGACAGGGACATGCCATCTCAACCCTCTCTCTCACCAAAGTCGTTTTTGGCGATATCGCTGGTTAAATTGTAACACGGAATATCTCGGGAGGGTCATTTTGTATTTAACGTCGAATCACGCAATTGGCGCATTAGTCATCGACGCCGATAACTTGGTTGTGGATTATTTAGACCAAAAACAATAAGTAAAGCAAGAGTAATTCGTTACTTCAAAAAATATATTCACGAAATCATCACTTGTTTTGTGACTACTATTTTCACATACTGAATTCATAAAACTATGTTTTAAGAAACAAAAGATCAAATCTTTTGATCTTTTGTTTCTTAAACTATTATGAATTCAGTGTGTGAAGGTTTTCACAAAGACAGAAAAGAACACACACACACACAGAGAGAGAGAGAGAGAGAGAGAGAGAGAGAGAGAGAGAGAGAGAGAGAATTTAAGTGGAGAATGAATTCATTCGGAGTGTTAATGGTGAAGCTTTACGACGACCAACAGGCATCACCATCGCAGGCAAAGAGTAGTAAATCTACACATCCAAAAGTCGGGTCAGAACCAAGTGGACCAACAGGAGTGGCAATTGAAATGATCAAGCCTTTGGGAGGTGGGGGCGGGGGGCGGGGCGTGACAAAGACGTTTCGGTTGTGTCACGGTGAAGAAAAGCTGCCCTCACGCTGGGAAGAGAGTTGAATGATAACCACCTTCAACAATACGGAATCATGAGTAAATGTGAAAATAGCGGAGAAATAAGGTTTGAGGAGGCAAGGTTTCACAGTTATGGCGTGGGTGATTGAAGCAGCACTACGTAACCTTTTCAACATCCACAAAATACCATTTTAGTATTTTGCACGGGAAGGACACGACAGGCTAGCGCTACGCGGTTCGTTCAACGCAAGACAAGTCCCACAAAGTTCTTAAAAGGGCACGGGGAAGATGGCAGTGTTTATTGAACCCTGAAATAATTCTCACCAAGTTGCTTGAGACGTGCTACACATTGCAAGAGAAGGCAACGCGCAAAGTATCTGTTGCACAATGAAGCACAAACTCTGAACGAGCAACGAGTGGGAAGACAAATCCTACAGGATTGTAGGAAACAAACTCTCAACTTTTAACTCATGTGTATTGAAGGTAATTAGGTAAGGATGAGATAGTAACCAAGTAATAGGACGTACTATGTATACTCTGGTACAAGGTTCGTTATTCGCGGGAAACTTTAGGACGGACGCAGGATTTCGATGGAAAGTCTTGAGGGAAGGTATTTCGGGCTAGAATTAAAACAACGAATCTATGTCGGATACCATAAAAGTAAACAGTGGTAATAATTAAGAAATTTATAAGATATGATGATGATGATGATGATGATGATCACGTATGATGTTGAGGACATAGCCCAGTCACTCTTACACGAGAATCATTCAACACTATTCACAAAAATGGGTCATAAAGAGATGGCAATATGGTATTTGAATTAATATTATACGAAGATTTAAATTCATAAAGCATTCACCACTCATGCCTACACAACCTTCTTTTCATAAACTCATTTGAAAATAATAAATATGCCAATTAAAAGTGAGTAAAATTACGAAAAACATGACAAAGACGAGTTTTTAAAACCTGACAAAAAAATTCTCTACGACGAAAACCTGCCTCATCGTTTTAATTCGAACAGCACACTTGAAACCATCTTAGCCCTTCTTTCATATCGCAAAGAAGTCCAAAATTCTACACGCCCTCCCATTTGTTTATGTTCCTTATTGTTGGCAAAGAGAGAAGACCACCTCTCCAGCAATTTCCTCTTGGTACGTGACCTTATACGTCGTCGTATCAAGTCTGAGTGGGGAACTTTGCTTATGTGGCAAGAATTACTTTAGACTTGGCGGCATTCGCGCTTACGTATCAATCTTTTCATATGAGTCCAGCAGGAGCGAGCAGACGACCTCTTACGACAAAATATGCAGAAAAGCCACTCCCGCGCCTCGTGCACGTACTAAGAGACGCGTAATGGGCAAAAGATATATGTAACTTTGGCCAATATGTGACTTGTATCCGGCATGGTTGTCGATATCACGAAAGAATCAACGTTAGGACAAGAGAAGACATTAGTTTAAAAAATTGCAAGCAGTGAGGCGGTTTTTACGTGGCTCAAAGGTACGAAAGGTCTCGCCGATGGAAGCAATGAATACTGAACGTAGGCCGATGATAGGGAGAAACAAAACAGGACAACGGCAATTCTTAAGTCTAAAACAAAATGTGAAGAAAATATTTAAATTCACGCAGTCAGCGATATGTGTACGAGGCATTAAGTTCATATGACGAAGGAGAAAAACAACAATAGCAAAACCAATGCATAAAACGTTTGGACTGAAAACTTCCTATAAAGTCTGGTCATGTGGATGGGGCTTAAAGGCCTGTCCACACTAGGAAACATTGTCTGCAAAGTCTGCGAACAATGTTTGCAAACTGTTTGCAAACAATGTTTCCTGTCCAGATCTCAGGTCTCGTCAGCATGCTAGTTGGTGCAGTGCCCCTATTTTCTAGTTGGCTATTTTAATGCACTCGAGGAGGGATAAGGGAAAAAAAAAAGAGATAGGTAATAAGGAAGTTTTTAGAAAACGGAGCTTGTCACGCTGACCTGCTTCTGGCAAATTGAAAACAGATACATATACACGTAAACATAAATACTATAATATATATATATATATATATATATATATATATATATATGTGTATATATGTATATATGTATATATATATATATATAGTATATATATATATATATATATATAGTATTTGTACATGTGTATATGTACATATACACACAGAAACACTAAATGTTTTCCATTCTGGATGGGAAACAAATATGCGGTAAGAAAAATCTGTTTCCATGTGTGGACAGACCTTTAATAAGAAAAGACAGATCTGTTGTGATCAGCTCTAGAAGATGCAATGCGTTACTACCCTAGTACTATTATTTCAACCTATTTATTAGTTTTTTTTTTTTTTTTCTTTATAATAAGTGGGATCTCTTCTTTCTTTATTTCCCTTTCCTTCCTCTTACTTCTTCCTAATGAAAACACCATATTCTTTGTAATAATAATAATAATAATAATAATAATAATAATAATAATAATAATTTGGAAGAAGATATCTTCCTCCCTTCAAAGACAAAACGGACTCTCTCAGCCACTCATTTCTTCCCCTCTCTCTCTCTCTCTCTCTCTCTCTCTCTCTCTCTCTCTCTCTCTCTCTCACTCGGCCGGACAACTGGCTCCATTCGGTCCCGCTCAAGTCAGACACTATGCGGCAAGTGTGTGTGTGTGTGTGTGTGTGTGTGTGTGTGTGTTTCCAAAAAATCTTAGGATTGCAATTAAAACACTTGAACAAAGTACTGAGTTATGTTGGTTAATAAAAGAGGAAAACTGTGTTGGTAACATTCTAAATAGTCTTGAAGTTTGGAACGTCAAAAAAATTACGTAATGATGTTACTGGAATACACGCACATGTAGATGATACTAACTATTAAATCCTAATTTACGCCAACTTTGATAAAATTCTGCATGTGATACTATTAAAATGGTAAAATATTGTATATTTTCTCAAATAATAGATAAAAGACATCCGTGGATTATGTTGTCTTTGTACTTTTTAAGCAAAGGACGATTTCATAAAACCAAATAATCAATAATTTCGGGATTATGGTCAAATGTTTTATGGCTAACACCCAGCTGGAAACCCCAGAATATTCCGCTGCATAAAATCTCAACTTCCGAGCACCGAACACCTGTCACGATTATCTTTTGCCCAGCATTTGCCCAGCACAGGTTAGATATTCAGTAAATTAATGTTGTTTTTATGAAAAAAACTACCATACATATCAGAACATAAATTTTTATTAGATTTTTATAATTTTTTCTAAATTTAATTCTTATTAAAGATCAATATATATATATATATATATATATATATATATATATATATATATATATATATATATATATTATTACATTTTTATATTAATCAAATAAAGTTTTGATTAAGTTTTAGCTAAAATGAATGTTGGATTCTAATGCCTTAAATTTATAAAACCAACCAATTATTACGAAAGAACTATACGGAAGAACTACATGAAGGTAAGCATTCAAAGGGAGTAGTTTTCCAGATGAACTCCCCCCCCCCACCCCCACCCCCACACACACAAAAAAAAAGAGAAAAAAAGAGGGTGGCTACAGGTTGAAGAGAGAGAGAGAGAGAGAGAGAGAAAAAAAAAACAGCGTCCCAAGAGGCGGCTTACAAGAAAATCGAGAAAAGCGCGTGTGGGAGCACAAGTATGCAGCGACGCCCTCGGCGTAGGTGTGACACAAACCCTGAGTACGAGTAGGCAGTAGATTATGATTCCCAAGGCCGACGCTTCATAACACGTGGGGTAGACTTACAGTGGAAGATTGGCGTTATGCAGCTTGACTCTAAGAACAGAGAGAGAGAGAGAGAGAGAGAGATCACACTACAGACATCAGAGTAAGCAGGCTGAATTTTTGAAACAGGAAGAGACTGTTGCCCTCTAATCCAAAGTGGCCCATCCCAGTTTTTAGCCTACATCTAAATTTACGGGTTCCTTTCCTCGAACCTCCAACAGACTCCACCTACCACGACTACTTCGCATGCCGAGAAAGCGAACCTTATGCTTAAGGGAGTTCATTGAGCTAAGAAAAGACGAGGCATTTGTTTTGTCTACGTGGCTGTTACCCTGGTTCCCACGGCAAGAAAATGCACCTATCGTCTATCTCTTACTGCTATCAACCTTCACCATATTTCAAATGAGGAGAGACCATTACCAACTTGATCCTGAGTTGTCTTTAAGCCTCACACACACACACACACACATACACACACACACACACACACACACACACACACATACAAAATACATACACTATAAAAAAAACATAAGACACTCCACCAAGCTAACGCCCATACATCAACTGAACATCGTCCTAGACCAAACAAAAGAACAAATTAGTACTAGCATTCCAAAACCGGGAATAGTATACACACACATACGTATATATAGGTATGTTAATCCCACATCCTTTTTTCACCCAAGCTGATGCTGGTAACCATCCACAAATGGCGGGAAGTCACAACCGCACCACATATCTCGCAAATGTAAGTTCAGTGCTCAATAAACAAAACAAAGGACTGTTATGCTCATACTTTAACTAATGAATCAATGACGAATTCCCTTTTGCAGAAAACTTCAACATCAGCCACTTTATGAACACAAGGTACATCATCTACTTTCTACCCCTCTGCTCATAGAACTACTGGCACTTCTGGTCTCTGTCTTCTACATATTCCCACTCCTCCTCGATTCGGTTTCAGCCCTCTATATTTTACGGCACACACACAATTCATCAGATCAGCTTCTACATTTTTCTCATACTCATAGTCAACATCTACACTTTACTTATATAAAGATTTAGCTCAATCATCTCTGCGTACATTTGAACTCTGCTTTCTTGCATCAGCACTTTTCCTCTCGTGATATTCTGCAGCAGAGATTCTGCTTCCTGCGTTTCTTCTACTCTTACTCTTCTGTGACACGTCTCGTCTCTTGTTACATTTAATGCCAAATACCGTTAAGAGCCAACCATTTCCATTCTTCCACTATTCATACTGACATTCAATTCCTGTATTTCTTTCTTTCATTTACCCACGTTACCTCAATCAGTTACTCCTCCTCCTCCTCCTACCAGGATTTCAACTTTATCAATAGTTGTCAGTTTCTCTTCACTATCACAAAATAGTACTGCATAATTAACAAACGCGGCCACTCCGCCATCCATTCACCACTGAGTTTCTTATCCCCAACTTTACCCACATCTGCTCTTTTACTCGCTTTTCCAATATTCAATTCATAACAACATTACATAGCCACTTCAAACATTTAAACACTCTTGTGTTACATTCATCCTTACACCAGATAAGTAAAAAGTCTATTTATGACACGAACAGCTATAGTAGATTCACATCAACCGTGCATCAGATGTCTAGGCCAGTCCCTTACGACGCTCCTGATTGGCTGTTGATAAGCCAATCACAGGCTGGAAACTCTCAGTCTCTCGAGAGAGTTCACATAGGCAGGATGTATGTTCCACCTCTCTTTAGAGATAAGTCTTTGAAAAGTATCCTCAGGAGAGGTGGAACATACATCCTGCCTATGTGAACTCTCTCAAGAAACTGGAGTTTCCAGCCCTGTCATTGGCTTATCAATAGCCAATCAGGAGCGTAGTAAGGGACTGGCCTAGATATCAGATGCACGGTTGATGTGAGTCTACTATAGTAGTTACCTTCACTCTCAAGCTTCCTAGAAAACCATTTAAAAGAAAACGCTTGACCCTTAAGTAAACCCTCTTTCCCATCACTTCTTTCATTAGCTGTCATACTTTTTCCGTGGATACCCTACTACAATTATACAACTCTCATACTCGCCCAAGTCCTTCTTTCAATCCATTCATTTGGAACCTTTCACCCAATGGAACATACCTTACGCAACCTAGTCAGCCAACTCAATTACAATGCCGCTATTATGCTACAGCATCTAACTTGCATTCCTATTAAATGCTGGGGTCTTGTCATTCCTCAGCCTTTTACAATGTAAACACTCAGCTTTACAAAAACTCTTAAAATTTCGATTCCACTCTATTTACGTCACTTATATCAGTCTCCTTTACCTTCACACAGTCTCTTCCCACAGATTTTTGTTAAAAGGCATCGTTTATTCTAAGACCCCACTTACGCTGTAACAATTCTTTCTGTGCGTGCGTCTCATGAGTATATTTTTTTCACCCAAAGTCAATGGAAATTTTGGTGCGAATTTTGACCAAATACTTTGAGAGAGAGAGAGAGAGAGAGAGAGAGAGAGAGAGAGAGAGAGAGAGAGAGAGAGAAAGTTGCACTGAAAGCTGAGGCAAAGGCTGATGAGCAGATGCATCTTACAATAACAAATCCGAATGGAGGAGGAATGTCTGACATGTATGCAATTCTGAGTCGACGGTGTATTTTAAGTGTCACTGAATTTAAACGGGAAAAAGAGGCAAAACTGAATGATGCGGGAGTGGATGACGTAAGTGAAGTAGCAAAACTGAAAATTTGAGAATGGAAAGGCAAAAAGGAATTTATGCAATGAAAACTGAGATTTTGAGGTCTACCACTGATTGTGCCCATTCGGGATTATCAAGACTGGTAGCAAGGAATGGACGTGCGTAAACGCTCCTTATTCCAGCAAAAATCGAACTCTAAAACACGAGGCCGGGAGAGCGGAATGCGTTCAATCACTCCAGTTATCGGTGACCACTAAATCGTCGCGACGAAACGCCAACGGGAGACGACCTTCGTCACACAAAATGAATTCCCCTGTAGATAAACTCTTCGTGCCTTCCTAGTACGAAGTTCGGACATTTATGCCACATACTATGCGCTCCTTGTGAGGAATTTGTTTCAACTTGTGCAAAGCCTCGCAGGCAAGCACGGGTATTTTTAGCAAGACGGCCTTGACGAGCTGTCTTTATTTTTCTTTGTTGCGACACAAGTATACCCAGTCAACGAGTATGTGCTCTCTGAAAGTTTCATTAAAAAAGCGTCTCGATCTCTAGGCTTTATTCCTTTTTTCGTGTACGTACTTTGGGAAAGTTCTTTATACCATATGACGAATTTTCGAAGAAATTGGCAGATGAGGTTGAACAATGATCGAACCATTGACTGACTGCAATACAAATCTGGCACAGCTGTGTACATACTGAAGTTTCGTTTAACAGCAGTCTTTGTGAAAATATATACTCTATTTATCCATTTATTCTTCAATCTTAAAAAAATAAAGTTTTCAAAATACTATAATCGACTTAAGGTTCGATAGCAATGATAACTGGGGGTTTCCGAAGGCATTTAAAAAAAATATTTTTCTATAGTAGATTCACATCAACCGTGCATTCCCCTTGATGTTATATCCCCTACACACAAAAAGTAAATATTCAGGAGTGG
Source organism: Macrobrachium nipponense (assembly GCF_015104395.2). Classification (NCBI taxonomy): domain Eukaryota; kingdom Metazoa; phylum Arthropoda; class Malacostraca; order Decapoda; family Palaemonidae; genus Macrobrachium; species Macrobrachium nipponense. The sequence goes on along the minus strand of NC_087202.1, from coordinate 105,163,563 downwards.
TTGTTTGACACCATGTTTAGGCACTGAATGAAAAGCTTCACATTCGGAAGGAAGTCACGGACAGGAATGGCGTCAATGAAAATATGCGCTCATAATTACTTGATGGAATTTCAGTGGACATTTTACTACTGTAGTAGAATCACATCGACCGTGCAATCAGACGTCTTATACTCTGTTTTTTTTCATCTGTCCATCCGCCGTGTGGTGTTTTTTGTATGGTAACACTGCGTCCCCCCGGGCTTTAGATAGTTTTGACGCTATTTGTAAGTTTTAGGTAAATAAAAGGATATCTGGGTGTACATTTGCAACTGAAAAAGTGTTTTTAATAATTTACTGTATGCGAATTACACCTTTAATATTCGAAATAGGATATTATTATAATCGTTGAATGTAAGCTGAATGTAATTATCTAAAGCCCGGGACGCAGTGTTACCATACAAAAACACCACAGGCGGATGGACAGATGAAAAAAAAAAAAGAGTATAGGTCAGTCCCTTACGACGCTCCTGATTGGCTGTTGTTAAGCCAGTGACAAGGATGGAAACTCTCAGTCTCTCTCGAGAGAGTTCATATAGGCAGAATGTATGTTCCTCCTCTCCTGAGGGATACTTTTGAAAGACGTATCCCTCAGGAGAGGTGGAACATACATCCTGCCTATGTGAACTCTCTCGAGAGAGAGAGTTTCCAAGCCCTGTGATTGGCTTATCAACAGCCAATCAGGAGCGTCGTAAGGGACCCCTGGCCTAGACATCAGATGCACGGTTGATGTGAATCTACTATAGTAGTAAAATGTCCACTGAAATTCCATCAAGTCATTATGAGCGCATATTTTCACTGACGCCATTCCTGTCCGTGACTTCCTTCCGAATGTGAAGCTTTTCATTCAGTGCCTAAACATGGTGTCAAACAACCACTCCTGAATATTTACTGTGTTTATGATATATAAGGCTGCTAACGATGGCTGTAAGACTCTGATGGCCCAATTAGGTCAGCTAGTTTTGTGATAAAATGCACACACCCCAATTATGGATCCTCCCGGTAGTTAGGTTTGCTTGTTTTCTCTCTCTCTCTCTCTCTCTCTCTCTCTCTTTATATATATATATATTATATATATATATATATATATATATATTTTGGTTTTTGTATGTATGTATATTAAATATTGTGTTTGTAGTATGTATGTAAATTAAATGGTGTTTAAGCATATGTATATCATAATAGCTTCCATAGCTGTGCGACGTAAAGAGCTTCAGTGAAATTCTGCCGCTCACTTCTCTGAGGTATTTTATTTTCCATAAATCTCCCACTCATCTCTTTCCTTCCTTACAGTTTTTATCCAAAAAGGTTTGGAGTTTCCAACTCTTCTGGTGCGCATAGGAGCCCGGCTGACACTATTACATAATGAACTGAACTGAATTGAATACACAGTCAATTCACTATTACGTAATGTCCTGCCATGGGTTGTTCATATAGCACGTGCAAACCATCTCCCCCTCCCTTTCACCATTATCTCATCTACCATGGAACTTCCGTAATATCCTTCTGGCAACTAACTCCTCATATCCTTCCTCGTTGAGGGGCCCATACACTGAACTATTGTCTGAACGACTGTCTGTATCGTTCGCAAAAACACTGTGTATGGGCTTGTCTGAATGCAAAAGTGGGCGGAGCTTCGTGTCTGGACGATCTCAGCGTGAATCTGTCACGACCAGGTTGCTGGCTTGCGAATTAAGTCTGTCATACACAGGTCGTTCGATATATGGGTTTGTCTGCCGATATAACTCTATCGCGCGCGTCTCTTCTAGAGATGATGCCATATTTTCTCGAGACAAAATCTTTGTTCAGACTGAAATCGGTGCGGAGATCGTTCATTCTGTCTGAATAGTTTGTGGGTTTGTCGATAACGACAATCGTTCAGTGTATGGGGCCCTTTATTGTTTTATTCTCGAATCGTCAAACTATTTTAGACAAATTTCCGATGTCATAACATAACTCACGTTCTTAGAGCAAGAAAGATCGCGCAGGTCTTTCATATAACCTTATTTTTGTATGCAATTTCAGACTAGGTGATTTCTGAATCTTATTCAGGCTGTCCGCTGTATTAGACGTTATCGTTCTTAAATATTTGAGATTCCCCCTCCTTGGAATGTAATATAAAAACCAAGGCCAAAGGCCAAGCACTGGGACCTATGAGGTCATTCAGCGCTGAAAGGAAATTAAGAGTAAAGAGGTTTAAGGGTGTACCAGCAGGGAAACCTCGCACTTCCCTTAGAAAACAATTGTTAGGAGAGATTGGAAAGTAAGATTTAAGAAAGAGAATATGAATGGAAGTAAAGTAAATGGAATGAAAGGGGTTGCAGCTCGGTGTAGGAGAGACGCTGCAAAGAGCCTTAAGTAATGCATACAGTGCACCACGTGAGGTGCACTGACGGCAACTCCTATGGGGATTCAACGTTTTAAATCTTTCTCCAGTTCCTCGTTGGACGAGTGGTTAACGTGCTCGCCTAACGCGAGTTCGATTCCCTGCTCTGCCAACGTGGAATCAGACGAATGTATTTCTGGTGATTAGAAATTCATTTCTCGATATAATGTGGTTCGGATCCCACAATAAGCTGTAGGTCCCGTTGCTAGATAACCTATTGGTTCCTAGCCACATAATCCTTCGGGCCAGCCCTAGGAGAGCTGTTAATCAGCTCAGTGGTCCGGTAAAACTAAGATAAACTTTAACCTTCTCCTCTCTCTCTCTCTCTCTCTCTCTCTCTCTCTCTCTCTCTCTCTCTCTCTCATTACTTCTGGCTTCTTAGATTCATTTTCAGTCGTATCTCTCTCGATACGTGATATACTTCCTAGTAACCAATCTATGTAAATCCTGTGGTGTACTGTTGAATAAAATAGCAAAAACAGCGTATTTCATGTCTGTTTACGTTCACACGTTACTCCAATCCAAACCCTCTGTTCCATCACCAACCATTTCTTTCATTATAAAATCTATGAGAAGGGCAAAGCCTTATGGAGAAATAACGTCGCCTCGTAGTACCCACTATTGACTGCATTAATTATGGTTCTTTTTCGTTCCTGGATGATTCCAGTTAGCTTTTCATATAAAATCCAAATGTCATAATGACGTAAGACCTTCCTTGTCTCTAAAATGCTGTTGTGAATTCATGCACTAATCGGGACATGATCACTTATTGTTTCTAGTATGTCCTTCTCAAGGTACATGACTTTATTTTTCCATCTATTTGACACTACTATTTAAATGCGTCCATTACACTGAGGTTAAGTTTGTTTGGTCGTGTGTCAGCGCGACAGCAGCCTTAGTCCACAAAGGTTTATGTGTAGATTTCTCAGAGAACATGACTGCAGGTTAAAAGGCCAATGCGACTGCCAGCAAGCGATTAGATTTTGCGGGAGAAACGACTGTCGTCACTTCTATCGGGATGAAACCTCTCCATTGTGAGAGAAGGTTAAGACTTCTCAGCCTCCGCGGATGCTCGCGGTCTCCATACTGCCTCGTTCATTCTGTTTTTCCCGAATAAGTGAAGACGATGAACCAAGATAATCAAAGCGAAAGCTATATATATAATTATCATCTAACTTATTTAAAAAGGAGAGGTCAGAAAACCATTCGGCAGAATGAATGACAGAAAGCAAGAAAAAAGAAAGAGAGAATACCAGAACGAAAATACCACCCAAAGCTCTCTGCGTGCATGCACATGAAAATTCACCCAGGGATTAGACAAGTCCATCCTCTGTGACGAGATGTAATGTATATATTTAACCAGCGCAATGGGCTCTAGTTGGCAATTGCGCTGACAAAAAATATCATCAGCAATAAGAGGAGAATTTACCTTGGATCCGTTAATACTCAAGAGTATATTTAAAAGCTTTATACTATGCATTTTTAAATTTCGGCTGCGAGGCCTTTTTCATCCCAGTCACCACCGACGGCCACCATCGTGTCGGTGGTTAGCAGTTTCTGCGGACGTCTTCGCTATTTTTAACTCCTTCCTGAGTCTTCCACTTCAATCAGAGGCTGCAAGAGCAGTTTCAAAAAGAAAGTGATCTGGAATGAAACCGGCACACTCTAGAGGGAAAACATCCTCTCCATGATGGAAAACATAATGGAGTATTCGTCACCCACATTTGTTGATGTAGTCTTCCTCTCAAAAAAAAAAAAAAAAAAAAAAAAAAAAAAAAAAAAAAAAAAAAAAAAAAAAAAAAAAAAAAAACTAATAACCAAGTACTTAATCCACAGCTTATGTCAACAGAAAACTACTGGAAATTTAGTATACACACACCATTATAGTTCCCTCCATACACAGTTAGGAGATCTAACTTAGATCTATCCAGTTGTGGGTCTAATGCTTTAACACACACACACACACACACAGAGAGAGAGAGAGAGAGAGAGAGAGAGAGAGAGAGAGAGACATTATGTCATTTTAAAAGTCAATACGACAATGAATATTCAATTACGATGTCCGAAATAACAAATAGTGCTCAGGGCAGGATTCCTCAATATCAAAGAAACTGCCGCTCAGAGCAATGGTTCCGATGGGTGTGCGGAGGATAATATGAAAATTTTGCCCTAACAATTTATTTAAATTTGTCCTCACCTCATCGCAAAGCTGATGATCAACGTCTTACCTGAAAAAAAAAAAAAAAGAAGAATGAAATCACAGCATCAAGAGCACCTGCGTTCAAGTTACTAACTTGGCAAAACCATTAAGTTGCCCAAATACAATAATGTTAACTTGACCTTCTCATCCATGACTACGCAAAACCAGCGCATGCAATGCATTTCTAAACATGAAAAGATTTTATATGGATTTCCAGAATTCATACGGCACCTCAATCCCTCGTATTCTAAAATGGTCAGGCTTCTGGAACGGTAGCACCGGAGATGCAACGGAAAATTATCATTATTCGTGAGAGCATCCCAATTTCAGTCATATTTAAACGTGCTCTTCGAAAAATCTGGACGATTAGCCTAAACTTAAAGATATACTAATGGGCTTAAGAGCATCAACTATTGGCAGTTTATGCGCTTTTCATTCATTCGGATTAGCTAGGCCAATCTTGTTCGCACTACTAAACAATGAGTCATCATCTTGATGATTCGAAAGTCATTTCAGGAGAAGCTTTAGAATCACTGGCAGAAAGACTTATCTCAACGAGCCATATGAATAGGTGATCACATCCTGTTTCATGAACTTCATAAAAAAAAAAAAACTTTTGTAGTTTTCTTAAGGAAATACATAGAATTTTTTCCCCAGAAAATAGCTGGCTCTATCGTGTACGTCAACCCTTTACCACTTACGGTCGGTTAGACCGAATATTATCTACGATGGATATTAATTATTGTTCGTGAGGGCAAATTAAAGGCTTCTGTTATGGAATATACTGTAATTATTGTGCGCTGAACATTTGTACAATTATAAAAATAGCGAGCTATTTGAGTTGATCATTAAGTGCTGTATATGAAAATTTGTAGAATATTTTTACATGAAAATTCCTAAACACAATATTGTAATTAAAGAGTAATGTATTTTGTACATTGGACATTTGAAATGAATAAAAAAAACTTCAGTTCAGAGATTCATTACTAAAACTATCTTATTTATGTTCAGCTCTTTCACTGCCTGACAATGACAAGTCTTTTACGCTAGATATTTTATTTCCTCGTGAAAACGGTCACAGAGAAGACTGAAACATCAATTACCTTCAAAATTGTGCATGACATACTTACTAGGTAGGCAACATCTGGTGATAAAACAAAAGCCTTGGCACCTATTTGCAGGGGCGTCATTTTTTTGGGGGGGAGGGGGGCTAGGGCGGGAACTTGCCCTCCCCAAGCCTCAACTTGCCCCATCTCACCGCCCAAGCCCCAAGAAGTAACAATATGTTTTCTTTTTAAATGTCAATCATAAATATATGAAATTTATCCGAAATATTACGTTTCTTGATCCTTGTCTGTCTACTAGCTACCAGAGATGATGAGATAAACAAACAGTTGTGTGAGTATATAGTTTTCGCTGAAATACCTTCATGTGGCTTCAAAAAATACATATGATAGCTCAAAATCAAAATAACCAGAGCTGATTAGGCTTCGCTCGGCAAACATAAGGCCCCATATACTGCACGATTGTATGAACGATTGTTGTTATCGACACACACACACTGTTCAGACAGTATGAACGATCTCCGCACCGATTTCAGTTTGAACAAAGATTTGGTCTCGGGAAGACATGGCATCTTCTCTAGAAGAGACGCGCGCGATAGCATTATATCAGCAGACAAACACATACATTGAACGACCCGTGTATGACAGACTGAAGTTTTGACAGATTCCCGCTGAGATCATTCAGACTCGAAACTCCGCCTACTTTTGCATTCAGACAAGCCCATACACAATGTTTTTGCGAACAATACAGACAATCGTTCATACAATCGTTCAGTGTATGGGGCCCTGTATTCAGATTATTGCCAGATGGCTCAGACTGGATGTTAAAAAGACGTCCCTCAAGTTACTATCAACTAGGTCCTGACAATTTCTGGAAGCCTATACAGACCATCCAATTCTCCAGACTTTCCCAAAAAGACTATGACAGACCATAGAACTTGTATAAACGAATTTGCGGGGGAAGGGGGGAGAGGGGAGTGGAGGGGCTTTAATGGAATTTTTTTATGGAGTAATTCGCATTCGCTGCGAGGATTCCAGTCAAGTGTTCTTAGGGCACTACAGAACGACACTGTTTGGATGAGATAAACATATGGTCTTTGTTTTGTCAGCTCTGAGACAGAAATCTTTTGAAACTGAAGACGTTTCATTCTATCGTTTTTAATGTTAATAAACTGCTATAATTTTCTACAAAATATTACTGTACAGCCCCATTTTTCAGCAGCTCCCTTTCCGATAAAAATATATATATATTGCACGCACGCACACACATAAACACGCATACAAGTTTCTACATATACACATACATATATAGTTTGTGTATGTATAAAGATAGACAGATAGATATATGTTATGTATTTATGTACACTCAACACACACACACACACACACACACACACACATATATACTATATATATATATATATATATAATAGTATTCACTGAAAGTAACAGCCGACGTGGCGTCAATAAGATTCTTGTGGGAATCTGCAAAAATCGATGGATGGAAAAGAGAGAATTTGCGCAGTTTTCACCTGAAACTAACGCATGAGAATCGGAAATCATTCCGACGACTAGAACCTTACAGATGCCACTTGACCAACTGCTTTCAATGATGATTGATACACATTATATATATATATATATATATATATATATATATATATTATATATATATATTATATATATATATATATATGGAGAAGCTAAGTACCTCTTAGTAAATGGGGATACAATCCACAATGATATAAAATCCTTCTGCAGTTTTATAAAATATGTATTTCTTGCACAAATTTGTAGATTTCGACCATCAGCTGTGATCTTGTATCCTTATATATATATATATATATATATATATATATATATATATATATGAATATGATATATAGTATATATAGATATATATAGATATATATATATACACATATATATATATATATATATATATATATATATATTATATATATATATATATAAGAAACCCCAGGCAAATAACGGTCAGAATTTGAGCACCAAGGACTTTCACGTTACATTTGAAAGTTCTCTATCCAACAATGAACTGTTGTGCAGCAAGGTCTATATTCCGTGCAACACCACGGTTAAAAGGCTTATATACTACTGAACTTCGTTTCATCAAGTCACAGAGGTAGTTAATGTGACTTGATAAAGCAAGACAAAAGGATTAAATAGAATACAGAATTTAGGCCAAAGGCCAAGCACTTGTAATTATGAGGTCAATCAGCGCTGGAACGGAAACTGACAGTCAAAGGCTTGAGAGGGTTGGTGGCCAGTTCGAGGACGAGTTATTAACAGTGAAGTATTTCTAGCAAATCTGTGTGAGTATGAGTGTGTGTGTGCGAGTTAATCTAACGGTGCATATTCAGTAGGGATAATTAAAAATACTTGTGTGTATTTGCATACACGTTCTTTGGAAGCGTGTTTAAACCAAGTTAATGGCCGTTTAAATAAAGGTATAAGTTTCGTGGCTTATACCTTTATTTATGCATTTATCACGTTCCAAACTTTCGTGATTCAGTTATACACATGTATGTATGTACAACACCGACTACTTACGTGTTTTTATTTATTAATATTATATTATATATGTATATATATATATATATATATATATATATATATACATACTGCATATGTATTACATATAGGTAACTAGGGTATGTAGTACTACATAACTTCAGGGAGCGGCATCCCTGCCCCCTAGTATACACTAGGTCCAGTTGGTCCAGCTACTAGTACCTGTATCCTGGCTCCCAACTCAGGATACAAGCACCTGCTGCCTTGTAGGTTGAAACCTCTTTCGGTAAAGGCTAAAACCACCGTCAGAAATTATCTACTTCCTCAGGAAGAGCACAAGAAATCAGCGGCAGCAGGATGATGGATACGCCAAGACAATAATGACCTTAGTTAATAACAAAAAGGCAGCAGCAGAGGTCACTGACATTAATCAGCTAGAAACTATCTGCGGTTATTTAACCAGTAAATCCCCTAAGGATTTTGCTATAAAGGAGAGGCACAACTTCGTTCGTTTATATAGATGCGAGTAATGTCTCCCGGTTTATCAAAACCGTGTATATATTTCAAAAAGTAAACTTTGCTTGAATTAAAAAAAAGAGCAATTTGAAAATGGACATCTTAGCTGTTAGGGAGTCATTGTGCAATGGAATGAGAAAACAAAGACTGGATGTTGGGTAACGTGCATATTCACTTCAGGAAGAGCACATGGAATTGGTGGAGCAGGAGTTCGGAATTTCATAGCAACAAATGCAGAAAAGGCACTGAGCGAGAAGACAGTACCGAGCAGAAGATTACTGCTGCCAAGACTTAAATCAAAACATACGTAAGCGCAACTTGAGTATGTTTGTGTTATAAGCACCAACGAATGATGTCTCGGCAGAATTTTACATAGAACTGCTGAATATTAGAGCTTGGTAAGAACAATGTAGTATGGATTATGCAATTGGCAAAGGAGGCCTAGGAGAGACTGCAGATGAAAAGGGGTGCAATTTATCAGTTTTGAGTTGTTAAATAAATTTCGCTATTGGAGGCACTCTTTTCCAACAGAAGGATAACTGTAAACACACCTGAACTTCTCTCAATGGCACAACTATTAGCCTAACTGGGAGAAAAAGAACAATACAGACTATGGAATTTAGGCCAAGCGCCGGGACCTGTGTGTTTATTCAGCGCTGAAATGGAAATTAACAGTAAAAAGGTTTGAAGGGGAAAACCTCGCAGCTGCACTACGAATCAATCGTTAGGTGAGTGTGGAAAGTGCAATGGAAGAGAGTAAATATGAACGGCGGTACACTAAAATGAGGGAAAAAAAGGGGTGGTTGCAGCAAGGGGTCGAAGGGACGCTGCAAAGAACCTCGAGTAATACCGCGTGAGATGCACTGACAGGCAGCACTACACCCCTACAGTGTCAAAAGGACGAGATACTCCGTCTTGAAATATACAATAGAAAACGTGCCATAATATCGCACACTTAATGAAACGTAATGACCACTGAAGAAAATAGTATGACGTCAGACAACATAAGGAGAATTAAACACATTTCGTCACACCTGCTGCAATCCCCCAGACATGTATATATCCGATATTTTCGGAGATGAATGAACCATAAAATAACCGAAGTTGCTTGCACTATTTTATGAGAATAATGATATATCTTTATTTATACAATATAATTAAAATATACTTACTATAAAAAAAATCTGGATATTTGTAATTGTAGTAAAACAAATATAAAACAAAACAAAACCACGTATAATGGAAAAAATAGCAGCGATTTTTTCACAAAAAAAGTACATTTGTAAAATGTTAATGGTTCTTAGGTAACGCGTATTACCAATATTGTAATACTGTCAAATATTTTTATGCAAATGTTACATTATAGTAGCAAAATCTTGGAGAGAGAGAGAGAGAGAGAGAGAGAGAGGAGAGAGAGAGAGAGAGAGAGAGAGAGAATCTTCACAAAGCTACTGCGTCTCCCGTATCTTCTCGGCTGAAAATGCGATAGATTAACTGTAGCAATTTGTTGAGGATAATTTCATTTTAATAAAATTGCTTGGCAAATATCATTTTGCAATACTGCGAATACTGTATGTACAGTTAGCATTTTCGTATTACAGCTGTATTAAGGAAATTGATGAACAATGTAGTTGCTCCATACTCATACCGAAGTCTCTCTTTCGTCTAAGGTTATTCTGGAAACAAAAAATAATTGGAGTTTCTTGTAGCATATTTTCACAATTCCTAAGATTTTACTAAATACCATTGTCTGGCATTATATGCTACAGAACTTTACTAGTAAACTGGGGGAAAAGACAAAAATCAAAATGACCAAACTATGCCACCTATCTACCAGTGGGGGCAAACAAGCAATTAAAGGTGTGTAAACCGACCATCAACCCTTGGACTGCCACGAACATGATCTTGTCAATAAAATTAGGATCTAACGTCTTATTCAGCGTTTGTGTTCAATCAATCATTATTACATAATGCTCGAACATCTCTATTCACCAGTAACATCATATTTACATGTGAGAAATTGTCAGCCAACACATTTCTACCAGCCTACCAGTGGCCAAAAGCCGCTATCGGCTCATCGTCTGCAGTTTGGCAACTCATGACAGACATGTTCAACAGCCCTTTCCTCGAAATCGCTTCTTAGATTTCCCCATGAGTCGTAGCTACTACCTACATCTCTCGACATCTAATAATACCAATACATGTCAAGAGGTGGACAATAAACAAGTTTGCAATATCATTTATGATTTCATCTTAAAATGAGAGAATAATCTATTAACGGCAGCCGAAGATGGGTCCGCGTAAACACACAAACACTTTCGGTGCCAAAGGAATGGCCCAGTACAACTAGTCAATCTTTGTCACAATGCTGCATTCGATACTAGATAGTGTCATGGAAAGCTGAGTAACAACAACATTGTGGCATCATACGAATACACATTATTCGGCGTTTGTATACAACACAAAGGCGGTAAAGCGTTGATGCGAATACAATTTTATTTGCTTGTTCGACGCCTCAACCTGACTTGTGAATAACGGAGGGTTAACGAGACGGTCGGAGTCGGAGAAGAGCTGCCTTCACTCAACGACACTAATACCGCTGCCAGGTGTAAGATTCACGAGAAAATTTGCTGTAGCCAGTCTGTCACTTTAAAATATCACAGATTACATATGACGCAGTTTGCTATGCCATTTTTTTAAAAACACCCTGGATAGCAATGATCTATCGTGTCAACAAATGGGGGATAATTATTTCTATCTTAGCGTTTTCCTCCAAGGGTGAGCACCAGAGTCAGAAGTGAACCCTAGTTTGGGTGAGCCGCAATGGAGCGTGAACAAACCACAGTTCAACCCGAAGGCAATACGAAGGGAGAGGAAAAAGTCACTTCATCTGGACTGTGTCTTTGAATATGCACTAACCATCTCTGTTAGAACCCGATGCAGGACACCAGATTAATTGGGAATTTAATGAACAAGGCAATAATTATACCGTACGAAATAAGAGCAAAAGTTGTAGCAACAATCCATCATCGGGTGTTTGGGGATGGTTTGGGGAGGTTTGGCACAACAGCAACAAAGACTAAGGGGTGGAATATTTTCACAACAGGTGTCCACTGTGAGAACTAGCCTGAGGGGAAAGAGATGATTTGCACCTTCCAAATAACGACATGGCGACATACAACAGTCCTTTAAGACCACTACTGCCAACTTACAATTCTACATAAGCGAGGAACATTTTATCGCCTAACTAAGCGAATGAGTCACTTCTGTAGACTTCGGTGGGGAGTTCGCCCACAGGATTTGTTTTTCTGAGAGGGTGAATAATAAAGGTCCTTTTAACTGGCGTCATGTATGCCCTTTTGTGACGACACACACGATGAACTTTCATCCCGTAGTCACACATCACCAACCACTTACAAATGGAGTGGAATATGAACTTTAGGCCAACGACCAAGCACTGGGACCTACAAGGTCGTTCATGGCTGAAAGGGAAATTGACAGAATTTGATAGGTATGGCAGGAGGAGAATATCGTAATTGCACTATGAAACAACTGCTCGGAGAGGGTGGGAAGTAAGTTGGAAGACAGAAAATATTAGCAGAGGTACCGTTAAAGAAATAAAAGAAAGGGGTGGATTCTGCTAGGGACCGAAGGGACGCTGCAAAGTACCTTAAGCAATGCAATGCACTGCATGAGGTGCACTGATGGCATTATCCCCATACGGAACCACGTAGAATAAAAACCCACAAAGCAATGCTAACGTGAAGCCGTTAATGTTAATAATAATAATTTCTCGGTGATGAGCTTGTTTGAATAGAATGCCAAGAAGTTTGAAACAAGAACGCTCTTTAAAAAGCAACAAATAATTTGAAGCTTATCATTATTACTCGATTCCAAATAAAACAGGCATATTAAAAGTGAGATGTGAGCGAAAGAACTCTTACAGACTGCCCAAGAGCAAGAGCCAGTGCTTGGCACAAGGCTGACTTCTACTTATGCGAACGAACAAGGAAACTCGCTCGCTCGGACGCTCCAAATCTGGAGTGGCATCACCGTACAGGTAACCCTACACAGGCTGCGGCGCAAAGATATGAGACGCGATAACCGTTTCTGACAACACTGAGATTTCGTAAAGGCTAAAGTGGACTATAGTGGAATATATATATATATATATATATATATATATATATATATATAAAGGTTTTTTTTTTGCCACGAAGGAAAAAAAAGGGTCCGAATAGGACCGAAAGTACTCGGCCAACTCTTTTTCATTTTTTTTCCTTCGTGGCAAAAAAAACCTTTATTTATTATACATAGCATCACGTTTTATATACTTCGTGATCAAGTTATCATTATATATATATATATAGATATATATATATATATATATATATATTATTTATATTAATATATATATATATATATATATATATATATATATATATATAATAGGCCGTAGACGAAGGTACGGAATCCAAATCAAACTCTTCATATTAGGAGAAAGCTGCACCGGACTTATATCCTATAGTGAAGACCATAAAAAAAGACCGTAAAAAAAACTTGATTACGGTGACCATAGAGCAAATCTTGATCAAGCTTTCCTCACTCGCTCTCCACTGATCCCATCTCAGACGAACTATTTATTATTATTATTATTATTATTATTATTATTATTATTATTATTATTATTATTATTATTTCAATATATGAAACCTATTCACATGTAACAAGCACACAGGGGTCACTGACTTAAAATTCTAGCTTCAAAAGACTGTTGGTTTTAACCTCCCATCGAAGACCGCACATTGTAGCAGTAACCGATCATGATACAGTGATTTTTCAGGGGGGGGGGGACGCGAACCCACGACATCTGAGTGGCAATTAACGACACTAACCACTATAATCACGGCTAAAATGCTTGTTTTTTAGTGAAACTTTATTATCAAAGAGAAAAAGCGAAATACACCAGCCCTTTCCATACATGCCGTAAAGTGTCTACGGGTAATTAACTCTACGTTGAGACGGCGTCGTCCAGTCCGGGCCCAGATGCTCTTACCTTTGGCTTCTCTGCTTGTATCTACGCAATAGGGCTCACGGGTACACTAGCGAGTACTATATAGTAATCGTGACAGACCTTTCATGTTAAGTATGAGTTTCATTATGAATGTACCATTAAAGAACACGCATCCACTACAATATATAAAATAACTTTTATGAATATTTTACCCATTATGGACAAACGGATACCCTAACCCCCCTGCTTTGGATTACGCTAATGTTATTAAAACAAAGGTAAACGAGGTCGGAAATATTTGCTAAAAGTAAACAAATCACATTTGATCGAAAAAGAAAAAATATTCCTGAAACATTATGCAAAGGTACCAATGCATCCATGCATAAGAATGGTAAATTACAGAGAATTTTATCAAATAGGACCATTTGTGTTCTGTTACAAAGAAAGGAAGCAATATAGAATTTTGGCCAAAGTCCAAGTGCTGGGACCTATGAGGTCATTTAACGTTGAAAAGGAAATTGAGATTAGAAAGGTTTGAAAGGCGCAGCAGGAGGAAAACCACGCAGTTGCATTTTGAACCAATCACTAGGAAGAATGTGGACAGTTTAATGAAAAAAGGGGAACATGGAAGGAGGTACTGTAAAAGAAATGAAAGGGGTTGCAGCCAGGGGCCGAAGCAAAGAACCTTAAGTAATCCCTACAGTACAAAGCATGAGGTGCACTAACGGGATATTCTGTTACAAAGAACTCCCCTCTCCACGAATTTGAAAAGCCTCACTCTATTCATATAAATCGACTTCCTCTGTGAGGAAAAAATGCCCCCTTACGGGCCCCAGCCTATTATAGAAGGTCGAACAGGTAAAGCTACTTGAACAAGCTAAAAGAGGAGAAAACCGTATTATTATTATTATTATTACTAGCAAACATATGTATACAGAAATTATGTATGATAAATTCGTAAAGTAACTAAGTCTACGGGCATAACCAGCCCCGTTTCACGAGCAGAACCAGCTCAGTTTCAGGGAATCCCTTCTCGCCTCCACCCCCTTCGAAGGGGGGGAGAGGTAGGATGAAACCCCCTAATAAACCATCTTAGTGGTCCCCACTTCAACCTTGCCAAGTTTCACGCCCATCAGACCAGCCGTTTGGCCGTGATTAAATGACAGAAGGACGGACAGACGTAACGCCCATTATAGTAAGATTACTATTATATTAACAGCTTTCCCTGACCTATTTCATGTTTGTAAGGTACAAGGTTACACAACACTCGAAGGGGCAAAAGTTGGTAAAAAATGTCCCTTCTGTAGTTTCACGAAACAATATTTTTTCTGATGAAACCAAGTAGCATCAATCAATATTAGAGTAGGAGGATTCATCATAGTCCCAATCATGCCTTCTTGTTTAAACAGTGCTGGCTATTACCATCTTGATTCAGACAACGCCAAAGGGCACTGATGAAGCGGCAATTACAGCTTTCTGCTTAATTACCCCTTAGCACTTTACAACACGTTCCTAGTCTTTTCAGATCACAGAGCATTCAACTGTACAAACGTATAAGAGCAATGGGACTGAAAATGTCTACTTTTCTTACCATACTCTTCTTGAAGATTCAAAGAATATGCCTTAAAAGGCCACATACTCACAAGACTAATATAACCTACATGCAATTAATGTATATAATGTGCCAATTCAATAATGTTTGCAAACTTGCTGCACTGAAATGCAGACAGACTATCGATCGGGAACTTACTCTCTGACGCAATCAACGACTGAATTTAAAAACATTTTAACCCCGTAGAGAGGTAGTGCCGTCAGTGCGCCTCATGATTTGTACTGTAAGTAGTACTTAAGGCTCTTTGCTTCGGCCCCTAGCTTCAGCTCCTTTTACTATACCTCCGTTCATATTCCTCTGTCTCCAATCTAACTTTCCACCCTCTGCTAACAGTTGATTCATAGTGCAATTGCGAGGTTCTCCTGTTTCACCTTTGCAGTCTTTTCACAGTCAATTTCGGTTTCAGCACCAAATGACTTCATAGGCACAGCGCTTGGCCTAAATTTTATGTTCTATCCTAAACTTATTTGAGGAATCCGAAAAAACAGTGAGAATGTGAAGTGTGGCGGACGCGTGGTGAGGTGGTCGGGGGAAGACTCCTCCTCCTCCTCAAAGGCCATGTGCAGCGACGAGGGTGTTGGACCCTTTAGCACTGATCATCGCACCTTTTATGGAGCGGGATCATGGGCGGACACTTTATACTGCTGCCCAAGATATAAATCTCACTCATGCCTTCCTCCTTCCATCCAGCAGTACTACCTGCCCCTAGTCGCAGCCGCTGCTCCTAATACGGTTACTAAATGGCGCGAGACACGGAACGTTTCCTTCCCGTCGTCAATCTCTTCAATTAACCGCTATCAGTTGCGCCGTAAGGCATTCAATCGTTAAACAGGCTCTTTGACGCCATGGTAAATGTTCGATGAGCTCGAACCTTCACGCGTCAACAATAAAATTGAAAATGATCAAGCAACCCGTTCAGAAATTCATCAATTCCCCTTGGATGCTCTTTTCTGGGAAGGGAATTCGTCAAGCTCTCCGGCGCCGCTTAACTAGCCTGCAAAAACGGCAAGGTACTCGCTGGTGGTTGAACGTGCAGTGGTACCTATCCCTCCTACGCCCCTCGGATATTAAATGGCCGAGGAGCGCGTTCCTCAGGTATTGTGGGTCTATTCGGGAAGTCACTCGACTGTCTACTCCAAATGTTACGCCCTTAACAGTCATGCCATCTCTCCATCTTCCTCCCCTTAACTACGCCCATGACCTTTAACCCTGCTACATCTTCCATCCATAAACAATAAACAACCAGGGGTCAGCTGTTCAGTCAGATATAGACGTGAATCTAAATGCTCGTCGCTGGATTTAAACAAAGAACAACTTCGGGTACTGATATCAGCACTGAGTGGCATTTAAATGCAAAGTTACACTAAATGCTGTCAAAATAATCATATGACCGGATGCAAACTTCCTTCAACTGAAGAATGATACACCACACTCTCCTCTCCTGGAGAGAGAGAGAGAGATATTTTGCAGCTCTCGACCAATTCTTTTCTTTCCCAGTTAAACTGGAACTACAGGTTTCATGAAAAGAAACAAAAGACCTTTCTCGAAACGAGAGAGAGAGAGAGAGAGAGAGAGAGAGAGAGAGAGAGAGAGAGAGAGAGAGAGAGAGAAAGCTACTGTAAAGGGGACAAGAATGTCGTCGGCGCTTCGAGCTACGCCCTACCTGAATTCTGTCAGAATAAAACTGCCTTGCATTCGGAGACAGTTTTCCCCATCTAAATGGAGCTACAATGCAGGTTTCTTCATAAACTGGAAGACCGAAGGTTTGGAGGGAACGGAGGAAGCTTTTACTCTAATAGAGGTAACTGACGGCGATAGCACGATACCCTACACGCGAGCGTAACTTCCGAATGGACAGGACCTGATTTCCCGTTTCATGGGGAAACTTCGCTAAGCCTTCCTCCCCAAATGTGAAATCGATTCCATACGACTAAATTAGTCCCCGTGTGTCGCTATTTAATTATTATCTAGCCTGCATAACGCCCTCATCTGTTAGGTAAGAACAATAATATTACCTTGAATGTTTATTTACTCTAACTGCAAATATATAATCCTGATCGGTTTCGTCTTTGGTTTTTCCAAGCGACCTTCAAGATATCTTACAAAACTGAAGGCGAAGCCGGTCGCGATTTATTAGCAGTCTCATTTTCCTTGACACACACACACATATATATATATATATATATATATATATATATATATATATATATTATAATATATTATGTCTTTACTGTAATGCAACAGTATAATATGAAGATAAAAGGCCCCATAAAACACTGTCTGAGAGTTGCAATTATATGTTTCGAGCACTTCCTTCTGTTTATGGGCCTTTCATATATATATATATATATATATATATATATATATATATATATATATATGTGTGTGTTGTGTGTGTGTGGTGTGTGATATATATATATATATATATATTATACTAATATATATATATATATATATATATATTTTTGTGTGTGTGTGTGTGTGTGTGTGTGTGTGTGTGTTTATATATATATATATATATATATATATATAATATATATATATATATATATATATATATATATATATATATATACGTACTACATATGTATATAATACAATATAATATAATATATGTATTTGTGTTGTGTACGACGAACATCAACTGCGAAGAAGAAACCCCACACAAAAACCAACATGTATAAAGCATACATACGGTATACATGCGTGTGCACGCCTGAGAGACGTACTACACAAACGAAAGTAATAAGGACGAGAGGAAACGTACACCTGCACTATATAGAAGCAGTTACTTCCAATGAGCCCAAATTTGCACGACTCATTCGCTTTTCACGTATGTTACAGAAATCGCCGAGGGTTTCGACGCGGTTTCAAAGGGAATTGCAACACGATTTTGATAAGTCATTTAATGTACATTTAAGAAACTTTTGCCCTTAATTACAAGAAGGACAACTTCCTCTTTGCATCACACTATCTCTTCAGGGATTATTCCCAACTCGACCAGCGTTTCAAACAGGGTTGGCAATAATTAAATCAAACTGTTTTTTTTATTTAAAAAAATCATTATTTTTTATGTGCTGCATCTATCTATTTTTATTAAAAAATGCAAGTAGATACTTTACGCAAGAACTGGAAACCTAAAAGATAAATCAATAGTAATTCTGTCATAAAATACATTTTGAGGGAAAAATGGACTGAAAAAACATCTAACAAATAAAAAAAAAAATCAAATAAATACAAAATTAAATCAGTAATTTTTTAATTTTTTTATTTATAATTTTTCGTTTATAGCACCAACCCTGGCTTCAAAAGCAGTTTGCGGAAGTAAAGGAAATACAAAGGAAATGCAAACCTCCGAGACAGTGGATTCTCTGCAAGCTTCGTTCGATTCCACTAGATATCCGTTGGGAAGTCTCTACGTCACTGATTGATTGATTATGAAATTTAGGTCTTGAGGACCCAAACCCCGGAACCCGTCAGGAGTATTCAGCGCAGTCACTCTCTACGTCATCATCAGATTGTTTGCTTGTTTGTTTGTTTGTTTGTATGGTGTTTTTACGCTGCATGGAACCAGTAGTTGGTTATTCAGTAACGGGACCAACGGCTTTACGTGACTTCCGAACCACGTCGTGAGTGAACTTCTATCACCAGAAATACACATCTCTCACACCTCAATGGAATGCCCGAGAATCAGATGATTACATAAGCTAACAGCATCATGATACAAGGGACTGAAGAGTGGTGAAAACAAAACAATTATAGAGGCATTTACAGTCAACCCGTACGGGGGTAGTGATATCAGTGCACTTCACATGGTGCACTGTAGGCATTACTCAAGGTTCTTCACAGCGTCCCTTCGGCACCTAGCTGCAACCCCTTTCGTTTCTTTTACTGTGTCTCCATTCATATTCTTTCTTCCATCTTGCTATCCACCCTCTTCTGAAAATGCTTTATAGCGCAACTGAAGGATTTGCATCCTCTTACACCTTTTAAACCTCTTACTATCTGTTTTCATGTCAGGGTTGAATGACCTCATAGGTCGCAGCGCTTGGCCTTCGGCCTAAACTGTATAGTCTATTCAATTACATTTGCAGTACAAGGAAAACCATTGAATAATGTCGAAGTGAATGATTTGTTCATCCTACAAACCTGCAATGTCGCTGAAGACTAAAAAGCGAATGAGACAAACGCTGCCTCAGACTGTTGTTGTCAAGTAGGCAGACGCTTATTCACAGGCCCAGACCTTCAGCGACAGCGCTCCCTCAGTCCCATCAAAGCTCTAATCAACCCGAACCCCGCCCTTTGTCCTCACATCTGTTCCTTTCTCAACTTAATTTCAGCAAGTGTTCGGTCTCGTCACACCTAGGGCGTGTCCGCCGGGCGAGTCTCTTCACAAGCCAAATAACTCTGCAATGCAACTGTGCCTCCCTCTACGCACACCACTTCCACCCAATCCGCGCCATCTGCCGCATCCGATGAAATCCGGGAGGAAGGAAGCTCTCGTCGGTTTTCTGTTTCTTTCTACCCTTTACAGACGGGGATTGTTCCTTCTCCTCGAGGTTCAATACCCCTTTATCCCTTCCTTCTTTCAATCAGAGGGCCGACGCGACTGCAAATTAAATTTCATTGTCTGTCACCTACTTGGTTCTTAAAACAGGGTAAGATTATGGGAAGTATGGAAAAAGTAACCTGACAGAGAACTTCAGAGTTAGTTACTAAGTCTCTAAGAGCATAAGAGGGTCATTAAACGGACAATCCGAAGATTGTTGCTCTACTACAAAAAATAATGGAAGTGAACCCACTTTCAAATCCTGGTGGCCATCGCTCAGGTTTATGATCAATGTCCAGCATCGCTTGGCTAATGTTTCTTTACTAACCTGAGGTTCGTGCAGTGATGAGCAATGGTCGGTTGCACGTGAGTCCTTTGCAGAGTAAAGTTGCAGTATTCAGCAAAACTCAGTTTGGAAGTGTGCGTCTGGTGCTCGTCCACGGCACAAGAATCACGAAATATTCGTTTTGTAGCTGACAATAAGACAGGAATCCTAAATCCAACCAAAATTTCAACTGTGGTGTAGACTACAAATATATAAGAATATAAAAGAATAGAATATAAAGCACAGGGACCTATGAAGTCATTCAGCGCTGAAACGGAAATTGAAGAGTAAAAAGTAGCAGCATGAGGAAAACCGAGCAGTTGCACTATGAATCAACTGTTAGGAGAGGGTGGAAAGTAAGATGGAAGAAAGAGAATATGAACGAAGGTATAGTGAAAGGAATAAAAGGGTTGTGCCCAGGGGCCGAAGGGACGCTCCAAACGACCTTAAGTAATGCCTGCAGTGAACAGAATGAGGTGCACTGACGGAAATACCCCTACGGGAACTATAAATATAAGAATCGTGCGTGAAGACTAGAAACTAAAGGTTAGATGTTGTCGTTCGAGTCAGAAAGCACCACTGCCTTTGGTCGTTTCTGTTTAGCTGCCTCATTTCGTTTGTCCCAGGTAGGGGATGTCAGGTGTCAGTTACATTACTCACTGAAAGGGGGTAGGGGGAGAGGAGGTCCACGATTTACAAATAAAAAAAAACTAATCTACCAGTTGCTCTTAATATGAACGTCACCAAAATCTATTAACACCCAAAGCGATGTAATTTTCAAAGCATACACAAGGGACTTAATGTTCTTCGCCTTAAAAATCAAAGCATACACAAGGCTCTTAATGTTCTATGCCCTAAAAATTAAAGCATACACAAGGCTCTTAATGTTCTTCGCCTTAAAAAGTTGGAATGAAACCCAATTGGTCAGAGGGTAAGGGGATTTTTAGATGCAGGACTTTCCAACAACAACGTTACCACTGGTCCCCTAACAAATGTGGTATTATTTTGTACAACATATCAACTGTAACCTAAGTAACGTTTCCATCATCCTCTAAATATAAACATCGCGTAATCATTTCTTCAGTTGAAGCTCTTGTGTTACTTTCGACCACGAGACTTTAATTACACTGGATGCACAAGATTTTATTGTTTATTAGAATTACGTTCGTCGCATCTTTTTGCTTTAGAAGTTTCCAGTGGTACAAAACGCAAAGATTTCATCTCGCATGCACAAATCATGCATAGAACGGCCAGTCATTTATATCTAATAATCAAGTAAACAGCTTAAGTACTCTAAAATCGTATTCTTGACTGATTACTATCTTTGTCGCTCGCCAACACGTCACACGCAGAGGGATTCGAGTACAGGACATCACGAACCCGGGGTACGTTACTAGGTTCGTGCTTTGGTCTGACAATCGGATGTACACAAATAGCATGAAAGAAAGTACAGGATACCCAGTCATCACGCAGCAATTTCCTCCGGAAAACGAACAAAACTCAAGATTAAGTGACGTAAATAAATGAACACGTGGTGCAACTGACGCTGGCTTTTTGATGAACCATGCCGGTAAAATACGCTGTCCTCAAGAAGAAAAAATTGGTGGATGCAAACAGCTCTTCCGCGTGAAATCCACCGCCCAGCTTTGGATAAAGAGAATTTACAAAAGAAAATAAAGACAAATTATAACGGATGAAGCATAAACTTAAGAAAAGGACATCGGTGGCCATTTTCCCCGCCGGGTATTCATTTAACATCGCAAAACAAGAAAACAATCTCAACTAGCCCGAAGTAAATAAGATGGAATGAGCGCCCATTTGTCCAACGCTTCCAACGAAAATGGACCGGAAATTGCACAATACATTCATTTATCTTTTGTGATTTGAGAAGGAAAATCTGACACAGAACGTTACAGACAAAACCCGAAAAGCATTTGAATTAAATTGAATTGAATGTAGAATTTAAGCCAATGGCCAAGCGCTGGGACCTAAAGATCATTCAGAGCTAAATGCAGTTGCACTATGAATTAATTGTTAGGAGAACGGTGAAAGCAAGATGGAAGAAAAGTTAATATAAAAGTAGGTATAGTAAAAGGAATGAAAGGGGTTGCAGCTAGGGGCCGAAGGGACGCTGCAAAGAACCTTGAAGTAATGCCCACAGTGCACCGCACGAGGCACACTGACGACAGTACCCTCCTACGGAGCGAAAAGCATTTGGTATTCCTAGACGTCCGCATTCTGAATTCCCGCTTCCGCCTGAGGAATAGGACGCCCTCTCCTGCGATGGTTATTTATATCCGAGCAAGGGCCAAAAGGCTCACAAAATAAGGAGTGGTGAGTCAGAGGAAATCAGTATCCAATCAGATGAGCAATAAGTTCATAAGAAATACAAAGGCTCCAGGAACCCAGTACAGCAGTGACGGTTTTTGACTTGTTCACAATTCAGCGATTTCTTTCTTTCACGACTCTATGATGACAATAATGGTTAACATGGCAGGTGTAAAATGGCAATTGAAGTAGTATGGCAGTACACGATCAAAATACAAGGGTAATGAGACTGCCAATGTAGGGATGAACTTTGTCCCATACACAAAATAAAATGAAAAAATTTAGCGCATGTATATTTATATATATGTGTATGTATATATGATATATATATATATATATATATATATATATATATATTATATATATATATATATATATATATAATATAGTATATATATATATATAATGCAACAGTACGGTCACTGTCACCATCAAACTTTAATTGCTGAATCATGGATGATGGATGAACCCCCGCTGTAGTAAAACTTCAACATCATTACATACCTACACATAAGACTCACCGGCATTATCGAACCGTACACACACACACACACACACACACACACACACACACACACACACACACACACACACCTGTCTGCAAGCATTCTCGCTCTCCCTGGACATTAAAGTCCATTATTTCCAATACTTCTTTCATATCTGCTGTTAAATTTCTTTCCCCCAAAACTCTTCTACAATATACTTTCTGTTCACCAGTTCCATTCTTTCCACAAGACCAAGCCATCTTAAATAACCTGATCCATCCTTTCATCTTTGCTAACCTCCTCATTATTTCGACTTATCTCCACATTTCTCCCCGTATCAATAACACTTCCAGTCCTTTTTACTTTTCTTGTTTTCAACATCTACTTTGCATTTCATAAACGATCTTCCAATCTGCTTTTATCTTCATAACCTTACTCTTGTCACGCTTGTTATCAACTTTCTCTTACTGCACTTTCAAACTTACTTATTATTTTCTGCAATGTTCCTTAACCTGCTGATATCAACCATTCAACACGCGATTCACAACTTATATTCGTATCCCGAATGTGTGTGTGTGTGTGTGTGTGTGTGTGTGTGTGTGTGACAGGAGTCGCATTGTATTTTTGTTTACGGTATGCGTTAATTAGCACACAGAACTTGTTTTACCTCACCACTAAAACTAGTTCTGTTTCTCTTTTAACCTTTGCCTTACTGTCTGCAGATCTGACAAGGAAGGAATAATGGCTCCTTACCACGTTCTGTTCCCTTGTTAATAAATACCCAACTCATTTTGTCTTCGCACTCTTCACTACAAAAATTTCCTACTACTGGAAAAAAAAAAAAGTATACCCAACTGCGAACGCAGCCCGTGAATGCCTAGACACCAGTACATCTGGGGTCATCCTAAATAAAAGAAAGTAATGAACGTCTCAGTACAGAAGCAGTTCGCACCACCATCGAGACGGCCATTCAATAGGGAGCCACAGCAGCCTTCGTGGGACCAGCAAAGCTTGGTAGCCCTGTGACTTCTGGGCGTTGACATCGGTAAACGGTCATTCTGCAAAAGAAATGGTTGAGGAGAGTGCTCCCGCTAACCCATACTGAGGTTTCCTCCCAGGTTAGGACTTGGGAGCTCTTCGACAATGAAACAGTCCATGGAACTTCAAGGTAGGGAACTAAAGAGAATACATTACCTCAAGAGCAGGGCATGAACTGTGCTCGCCGTCCAGAGTGCACAGATGGAAGTGAAGAGAAACATCTCCTGTCAGAAGAGAGAGAGAGAGAGAGCACGCAGCAGATCTCAGCCCTGAGCTACGTATAATTGGGTACCATGCTCGAGCACTTGAGGCTTGCGGGAAGAATACGCGACAGCTTCAAGAACTTGTTTCTAGCGAAGGAATTTACAGGGATTCAGCTCTTCTATACTGATCAAAGTAAGAAAGCAATATAGAGGAATGATGGAACAATATAGATTAAACCTTGCAACCTTCCTCGCTGCACAAAAGAAAGCTAAGCAGTTAAGTACTGTAGCCCGGTAAGTCGCCTTTATTAACATACCGTAAGTAGCTTTTCCTCTAACAAACAGACAGAGGGCGCTGCCATATTTCTGAAGAGGTTGATTCATGAATTTGCACGTAACTTCGCCGATTACGGTGCACAGAAGCAGATCCGTTTCGTTAAAACTCTCTTCTGAAGGCTAATAATTCTGTTGTAGAACGAACTCTCATACACGGGACATCCAAAAAAAACTTTTACTGCCTTTCAGAATGCGACATTAAGTGTAATTAGCATATAATTATGTACACTATACTGGATGCTTCAAGTACTAAGATAACATGTGTTCTAACCGACATAATGTCTCTCTCGAGTCATCCGTGTTTTTTCTGTTACTGTCTATATTCTACGGAAAACCTGGCACCGTACAACATAGCAACATTTAACGTCAGTACAAAATTTACATCTTATGAGATATGTATTTTCGATTACTTTTTCATGCAAGCAAGCAAGCACGCACACACATCACACATTATATTATATATATATATATATATATATATATATATATACATATATATATACACATATATATATACTATATTATATTAATTATTATTATTATTATATACATCTATATATATAGATATATATAACTATATAATTTAATTTATATATATAATATATATATATAGATAGATATATAATGATGTACCTGCTTGCGTGCTTGCTTGCTTACATGAAAAAATTCTCGCAATCACATTGCTCATAAGATGTAAATTTTGCATTGACGTTAAATGTGTATGTATACTATACGTGTGTGTGTGTAGGTGTACACTTCAGTTACGCTGCCTGTTCCCAAACTGTATAAATTAGCTTAAGGTATTTTGAAACTATATTTCCGGAGTGGTGAAGAAAAAACGGTTTTGTGATAAATGGTAAAAGCAACAACATAGAAGGCATATATATTCCAACCGAACTTTAGTATTAAAATAATTTTGTAAAAGCACCGAGGCGTCACTTTTCAGTTGAACAGTTTGTCATCTTAGTATACTGAACGAGAACCGGTGAGTATTTCTTGCAGACGATGCAATGTACGTGAGCTGAATTGAACTGAATATAGAATTTAGGCCAAAGGCCAAGCACTGGGACCTATGAGGTCATTCAGCGCTGAAACGGAAACTGACAGTAAAAGTTTAAAAGGTTTAACAGGACAAAAACCTCGCAGCTGCACCTTGAATCAATTTTTAGAAGGGGGGGAAAACAAAAGAAAGAGAATATGAAAGGAGGTACAGTAAAAAGGAATGAAAGTAGTTGCAGCTTGGGGCAGAAGGCACGTTGCAAAGAACCTTAATAATGCCTACAGTGCCCCGCACGAGATGCACTGACGGCACTCCGCTCATACGGGGTATGTGAGCAGAAAATGTTGGTCAAAATGTGATTTAACAGGTAATGATCCACCCAAGATATTATGGTAGACAGATAGACAGAACATACAACTTAGGTTAGAAAACCAAGCGCTGGGACCTATGAGATCATTCAGCGCTGGAGCGGAAATTGACGGTAAAAGTTTAAAAGGTGCAACAGGAAGAAAACCTCTGGGTCGCACTGTGAAACATGGTCAGGCGAGGGTGCAAAGATGGAAGAATATGAACGGAGGTAAAGTAAAAGGAATGAAAGGGGTTGCAGCTGTTGGCCAAACGGACTCTGCAAAGAACCTTAAGTAATGCATACAGTGCATCGCGTAAGGTGCACTGACGTCACTACCTCCCTACGGACCAAGGCATTGTGGCAACGCTGGATTGATAGAAAAAAAAAAAGGTTCTGTACTGAGGAAGAACAGCAGAGACGTATTTCAATTCCCTCTTTATTAAGGAAAACAGGCAAAAGAAAAGTCAACTGCATCGGAATTGTCTCGTTGGTTTGTTTGTTTGTTTGTATTGTATTATGACGTTGCATGGAACCAGTGGTTATTCAGCAACGGCACCAACGGCTATACGTGACTTCAGAACCACGTCGAAAGTGAACTTCCATCACCAGAAATACACATCTCTCACACCTCAATCAATGCCCGAGAATCGAACTCGCAGTCAACGAGGAGGCAGACCAAGACCATACCGATCACGCCACTGAGGCATTGTGCTTCGTGTCTCGCAATGAGCCGAGTCAGTCGAGGCAACAACCAGGCAGCATTCAAACTGAATTCTTCCCTAAAAGAGTCGCCAGAGCTGTTGTATAAATAAGATGCCTCACGATTACGTTCATCAATGTCATCCATAGCAGCCATTTCACAACTTCAACAACTAAGAAACCACTGTCAACTGCATCAAGGGTCTAAGGACAAAGAGTTAATGTAGGCGGGAGGCCGCCCAAGTAACAGAGGCGTGTCCCTACTTCGTTGAAGAAAGGCTGAAGAGCAACACCCACCGGGAAAAGGCTGATCTTCTGCATGTCTCCCAAGGCCCATCTGTTCGGCAAAGTGCCCTTCGTGTCTCTCGGGTCGTGCCAGCTGCCGTGCATTCACGGGACAGCCATCTGGACGTCCTTAAGTTAGGGAGACGCATAAGTTCTCCCTGCTCATCGCCCAGGGAGTCAAATAACGAGGAGCTTTGTGCCTCAAAATACGAAGTGCAGGATGGCTGAGCATGGACTGGGCGGCGACCTAGATCCTCTCGAGATTGCGAGTGGTCAGCTCCACCCAAAAGGAGAAACGTTTCCCGCGATCAACACCGACTCTCAACATCTATCAACAATTCCATTTAGGGATCTTCATTCCGATGGGAATTCAGCTCATTTCTTTAAGTTTCTCATATAGATATTATATCAAACAGGGCCTCATTTAAACTAGATGGTACATTCAAACTAAATGGTATCTTGCGGAGATATTTATTCAGCAAAAGTTACCAGCTTTCTAGAAAGCTTGTATTTTCCTTAGTATATATCTGCGCTAGATACCATCCAGTTTAAATAAAATCCCAACTACTATACAAGTATGTATTTATATATCATAAATAAATAACTCCTTTTAAATAGACATTTATCTCCAAGGCGAAACAGACCTACTAGGAGTAATAAATAGCTTTACTGCGAAAGGTGAGTGACTGGTCAACAATCAAGAGGCCTTTTCGGAGCGACAAAAGACAACTCATCGATGCAATTCTGTGAAGACGAATTTCTATGGGATCGGAAAGATGGCGGGCCCTGGGCGGCCTACCAGTTACCCGTTAAGAATATCTTGTCTGGCATTCCAAAGTTGTATTATAATTTTCATCCGGACAACAGGGTACTTAGAATAAAGTTTCATAATTTGCAGTGTTTTGCCTAATGTGGGGCGAGTAATGAGCCTTTTCATTCGGGTTAATTGTCAGTGTGTTGGGTAGCTCAAGTAAACAGTCGCCTGACTTTAAAGAGCTCTTTCAGAACAGCTAATAATGTTTAAACCGTAAAACGATCGAGTAAATTGTACATCTGTTTGTTTGTTTGTATGGTGTTTTTACGTTGCATGGAACCAGTGGTTATTCATCAACGGGACAGATGGCTTTACGTGACTTCGAACCTTAGTCATCCTCCAAATACTCTTTAACAAGTGCTAACCAAATATTTTTTATACTTCAAAGTATCAGCTATGGTAAAAAATGAAATAAAAAAAATAAGACCAGTCTTATTTACTGTCCGGATGACAGGGCGCTTTCGGAACACATAATCGCCTCCAGAATATATATAGGGGAACAGTATTGAAGTAAAACGTTATTCAGACCAGCATCAAATGAATGCAATTAAACACCTCAGTTACCATTTTCTAAAGTCCTCTCAGTAACAGGTGATCTTCAATAAAAATTACGGCAAGTACATTCAGTACAGTATTTACCAACCACGAGTTATAGTATTAGTTTCTTTGACTGCCGGAATTTGTCAAACGTTTTATCTTAACTGTGAGCATCATCGTCACGATTTTTGTGTAATGGCTATTGAGCTAGTCACGTCCAGCAACCCAACACATGTTGTCAGTGTTATTCGCCAAGTGAATGAAATCAGTTTATTCTTATTTTCAGCAACGCTCGAGCGTTCGTTCCCTATGCTCACAGGTTCATGTTCTTTGACAGTTCGTTGACAGGTTCTCTCTCTCTCTCTCTCTCTCTCTCTCTCTCTCTCTCTCTCTCTCTCTCTCTCTCTCTCTCTGGGTCCTGCTCCGGACTGTTAACGAGTCGTCCCCAATTTTTCCCTGGAGTCTGTCTCCACCAATTGTGTCTAATTCCCTCTTCGGTCCTTCTCGCTTCTAACAGTTCATTGTAATTGATGTCTTTCTTTTCTCTCAGTAATTCTATCCGTATCGTGTAAACGCGTTGCCTGTGCTCCTGTTTCTGTTGCCTGGTGGTCTCGCACAGTCTCCGTCAAACCAATGTCCGCCCCTACTTCCTTCCCCGTAGCCAACTGACTCCTAATCCCCTACGAAGCGGCTTTTTCCCTGGTTCGTTCGGTACTACTCCCGACTCGTCCAATTCTTCACTCACTGCGAGTGAGACATGACAAATAAATTCTAGAGTAGAAGAATACACATGACAGAATCGTTTTAACTGTCAGTACGCAATTATATTAATGAACATCATTATATACTGCTGATTACGTCTGTTACTTTATATATAAGTATACAAAATGTTAAGTATTTTATCGAAAGTTTCGAACGTTGTTAATTTCCGTAAAAATGAGGTCTGTTCTTACAACAACAATTCCCATTTTTCACCAGAGATATTTCACAAAGTTAGACGACTATTATGGTAGGCTATATTTCCACCGGTCTCATAATTGCAATTCTTACACAGCGCTTCAAAACTTAACCCAATTTGAACAAAATCTTTACCGAGTCACTCACTCATCGGCTGGACTTTGCTAACCTCGAATGCAACTCTCACAACATTCGTCCTAATCAAACATAATTGTTGCGGTTGCTTTGACTCAAATGACCTCGTCAACACTGACAATGACGGAATTAACTTGGTGCCGAGAACGAGATTTTTAAGCTGCTGGATCTGCACTGACGACAATATCCCGTTCATTCGATCCCCAGGGCTCGGTGTCAGTTCGACACGTATGGAGAATCAAATTTTCATTAATCTCCATCCCGGATTGACAGGAGAGAGAGAGAGAGAGAGAGAGAGAGAGAGAGAGAGAGAGAGAGAGAGAGAGAGAGAGAGATTCTTCATCCCGGATTTGGGTGACAGCTTCAGACAGCGGCAACATCGCCAAACCATTCAATTCTCGAAGACCGCTCAAAGGATAGAGTCAAATGCCTCTAGTCGAGGAGATCTTTCTCTCGTTCCACCTAAAGGAAACACTGTGTGGTGTCTTCGCCGTCTTTCTTTTGCTGTCTATCTATTCCTGCTTGTGATGACGGTTTCAGCCTTTCATTTAATTCGCAGGTTTCGGACGGAACTTTCATTCAGAAAAAAAGATTCAATTTTTTTCTTTCGAAGCAGAAGGCGTATTATTTCCTCGGACAACTTTATTATGAATGATGTGAAGTGTTCTTGTAGAGGTTTCACCATCAAGTATAGAATGCCATGTCATGTTTCATTTCATGTATCAACAGGGAAAACCAAAACTAATCTGATAGAAATGTCACAGTATTACTGTAATAAAACTGTTCAGTACCGCAAGAAACTGACGTGTGTGAACTCGTACTGAGTAAGGTTACTCCCTCAAATATATATTGCAACATGCTTTGAAGTATGCTGCAAGACATTTTTAAGTGAGTGTTACCATTCAAAATTTAAGATAGGCCATAAGGAACGAATTTAGACTATCACAACCATTCCTAAATTAAAACAAACTTATTCAAGTGGAAGAGTATGAGTAGCATACCCATCAGTAAAACTGCTTTAGCTAATAGTTATGATCAAAGGGAGATACCTGGCAACATCTAACGCGAGTCTGATCTTAATTCCATAGTTATCTGTGCAATAGTAAAGGGGTATAATAATCATGGCATCCTTAGTTGCCTCTGGAATAGGATATGAGGACAGCACAACTAATACGCACAAATACATATCGACATATACTACATACTATATACACTACATATATACAAATACACACACACACACACACACACACACACACATATATATATATATATATATATATATATATATATATATATATATATATATATATATAAAGGTAGCAGCCAAGAAGGAACGTGAAACAGTGGAGTGCTTTATTCATATATTCATCATGTTCCAAATTTTCGTGATTAGTTATACATGTGTGTGTTGGTGGGGGGCGGGGGGAATAAAGTTACGACTTTGACTAGAAGAGTCACAGGAAAAAAAGTCACAACTTTGACTAGGAAAACGTCACGGGGCGGAAAAAAGTCACATTGACAGTCCTTCGTTTATGTTTTTACGGTAATTATCAACGAGCTTGTACTAAACACCCTGCAAATGTGGATACAGGATGCACACCGGGTTAAAAGTTTATCTCTGGGGTTCACTATCTGGGAAAGATTAGAGCGACTTTGTTTCCTGTGACTTTTTTTAGTACATGGATTCACAAACATTTATATATACCTCTTGAAAAATCGTAAGGGAGAGGTAATGTTGACTAGACAAGATGCAACACTCGTGGTCCAGTATGTCCAGTATTTAATGACTTCCAAAGTTGTCATTACGTCAAGCCAGCCAAGTCCTTCAAAATGAAAGCAGTGCGAAGGACAAGAAGGAATTTGTTAACATTACCTTGGCGAAAATATCTGTGACTACACTGTTTTTTTTTTTTTTATCTGTCCACCCGCCTGTGGTGTTTGCGTATGGTAACAGTGAGTCCCGGGCTTTAAATGTTACGTTATGTGTAAGTTTTAGGTAAACAAAAGGATATCTGGGTGTACATTTGCAACTGAAAAGTGTTTTAATAATTTACTGTATGCGAAATACACCGTTAATATTCGAAATAGGATATTAGTATTATTGTTGAATGTAAGCTGAATGTAACTTTCTAAAGCCCGTGACGCAGTGTTACCATACGCAAACACCACAGGCGGGTTGACAGATGGAAAAAAACTGAGTATAGAAGAACGTCAGCTATGGAGAGAGAAATGCTACTGACTCAGACAGGCACATATTGGCATAAAACCCGATGAATGGAACAATTAACTAAATACATAAGTGCGGAATTTTCTAATCACGAAATGGAAAGTATCGAAACTATGAAACTGTGACTATATACATAAAAGCAGTACGATCCAACTGATTCCACGAAAAATACGCGAAAAACCACACTGACCATGTCCTTCTCAACAGATAAGATGATTCATCAATAATAATCTAATGACAAATATAAATATATCTATTTGAGAGAGAGAGAGAGAGAGAGAGAGAGAGAGAGAGAGAGAGAGAGAGAGAGAGATAAAATTACCCGAAGAGTGGTTCCACCTGGTGAGGCCCTAGAGGGGTTCCCTCGTCAAGGGCCTATCCTGTTGCTTTGCTGAACTGGTCTTGATATGTAATGCGACTGTGGAGCTGACTCCGTCCTGCCACATACATCGAGACAGTATAGTATATCTATCTGAAGGTTATTTCGATTTGTACAATGAACCCACCGCAGAAACACCAAACCTTCGTCATCGAGAGCGATCAAGAAAATGTGCCTATGACTCCTTCAGTCGATGGACAGTTCAAAAGGAGAAGAAGACCTTCACAGTGAAAACTATTCACAGATTAGAAGATGAGAGGAGGAGATGAAGTGGGGAGGGGGCTTGCGGGGGATTGATCCAGTGGGATTGGTTGGTAGGTTGGTTGGCGGGAGTCGAGGAGGTTAGATTAAGTGGGAGTAGCCTAGAGACCACCTGATGTTTAACACACGAGTAGACAGAATTAAATAACCAAAGATTCTTCTCTACTGATTGAACGGAACAACAGATTTAGATCGAGACTCTCCAGATAATTTAGTTGTCGTCCTCCTTTCATCACGAGTTACTCGACATCAAATCAAACGCTGTAACACCACAAGAGTTTTAAGTCGAACGCCACATCCTATGTCTCACAGATTACTTTTCTACTTAAAATTATAAAACACTTCTGTCGTCCTTTATAAATATTTAAGTGCTGGTTATTAGATGACGAGACACAATCTCGAACAGCTCGGTTTTCCTAATGTTCCTCTGCCGTGCCACTGAATCCGTTTCGATTGAAAGACTGCCGAGAAGACACTAGGGAGACAGGCAGCGAGCGTTAGATTAGCCTACCTCTTGAGGTTGGGAGGCTCAGAGATTTAGAGCTTTATATTTCCTTTTATATGAGCAGATACTGACGTTTGTTTTGAGAGTGAACCATTTGCTTAAACATGTAAATAAAACGGTCTCTTACAAGAGTATAATTAAAGTTTCACAAAACTTGAATCCTGAAATCTGATAACAGGTTACTGCTTAACATAATTACACTATTATTATTATTATTATTATCATTATTATTCAAAAGACCAATGACTTGCGAAACTCCCTCGACACAGACGTGTTTGTTTACTATATGAAAAATGACTTGCTTAAAAGAAATGCCCCACGGCCCACGATTAGTTGAAACTTGAAAATCAAACAAAGAAGAGCCAAAAAACAACATCTAGGGAAAGAAAGTGTCACTGAGACATTTAAGAAAGGTGTAAGCAATAATGCTTGGTGTCTGGATGTAAAATCCCCTCTCAGTTTGGTGGTTGACAATCTCTATTGCGTGAGTCAACATCCCTAAAACTAGAGGGAAGAAAGAAGGATCCACAGCTCTGCAGTCAAGAGAAGATAGACCTTATAAACGGCAGATTACTGGCGGAGTGACATCAAGGTATCTTCACACACTCATAAGAATTAAAACGGGCACACCAGTCCATTGCAGGACATAATCAACATCCAGTCTAAATTCAACTAAGCCTTCATTTCGAAAACAGTCTCCTAGGTGGCATTGGGAACATCTTGCTTCACAGCAGCTCGTGGAGCCTTCTGCTGCTTCCAACCAAGCAAGCCCACCTTTATTTATTAATTTATTATTATTATTATTATTATTATTATTATTATTAGTATATTATATATATATTATAGATATATAATATATATCTATATATTTATATATATATAAATATATATATATATATTTCTGACAATGACTTAATCTTTGTCTTGGCAAGGTGTCATCTGCAGAATCTGTCATTATTCTCATATTTCTACGGTTACTGTTATCACTGGTGTTTTACTTTTGCATTATTGCTGTGAATGTTATCAAGTTAGATTAACCCTCTGGAACTGACTACTGTGACCAAGCTAAGTCTTTAGCTGGAATTTAATTTATACAATCTGTGCACTAACGATTTATAGCTCTCAATGCTTTTATTATTATTATTTTTATTATAATTACTTTTTTATTCTCAATATTATTACTGTTATTACCAGTATTATGATTACTATCTTTTTTTTTTTTACTACTTCAGCAACTGTGTGGATATAGCTGTTTATTCATTTTTTATCATGTCTCGTGTATCTAGGTTGGCATGTTATTGTTTGTACCTTGGGCTGACAATAAAATTTATTATCTTCATTATTATTTCGGATGGCCTTACTACTCTTTCCTTCTATTTCTGAACAAAGGCGTACGGGACCCTTCTTAAATGGGGGGGGCCTGAACTCTCTCTGCCTGAAATATATTTTGCCCGTAAATCCAAGTTTTTCCTGTCAACACTGGCTTATAGTTTATTTATAAACATTAAGAACTAAAATATATTTTTAAAAGGTACAAAAGAAAACAGTTTTGGCATTTCGTTTTTTAAGGGAAGCGTAAAATTTCATGCATGAAAAGTAAAAACATTCATGGACCGAATTCAGCTTACGATCTGCCAGTTGTTTGTTTGTATGGTGTTTTTTACGTTGCATGGAACCAGCGGTTATTCAGCAACTGGACCAACGACTTTACGTGACTTCCGAACCACGTCGAGAGTGAACTTCTATCACCAGAAATACACATCTCTCACTCCTCAATGGAATGGCCGAGAATCGAACTCGCGACCACCGGGGTGGGACGCCAACACCATACCAACCACGCCACTGAGGCGCTGATCTGCCAATTGAATCATTTGCTACTATGACCGAAAAGTTTGTCTGCCCAAATCTTGTTGGGGGTGGGGGGAGGTGCAGCCTACCCCAGTCCCCCTGGCTCGTACGCCTATGCTTCTGGATTAATGTTTTCATATTCAGGTGTTTTCAAAGCTGATACATTTTTTTTTCAATCTCTTTAACCGCCAAAATTTTCTCATCCCATTTCCTTGGCATTTAAAAGTTTCCATAATGTTTTTTTAAAGACACTTTCCTTAGAATTGCATGTTTTGAAACGCACAGTTCATTTGAGACCACTACCGACAATGTGAACACAAGCGGTTAATAAAGAAAAAAAAGTTTCTGTAGTAAGGAAATTCGTCACGTGACCGACGGACTCTGGATCCAATCTAGCACATTGGATCTTGGCAAGATTGCAGATACGACGACGACAACTTCTCTCGTCACTGGATCTGTGGATCACCTGGTATCCAATAAAGTTTGCCCTCGTACAAATTCCCTGCTGCTCATCATGGCCCCACCGGGATCTCCTAAATACCTTCCTGGGGTGTCAGAGGACGCTAAACCTCTCCTTCGTGGCTCGTTGACGAGAAAATGACTGACTGGGTAGTATTTTCAATTTGGCATCGCACCTACTATGATTATCAACACTAGAAATACTTTTAGGTTTAGAAGGATTTCGACTTAGTTTATATTCTGATTGACAGCTGTGTTGTCAGGCCAAGAGCGTAAACGACTTCCATAATTTCCTTGGCATACAGTGGCATAATTGAGAATAGAACAGAATACAGAGTTTAGGCCAGGGGCCAAGCGCTGGGACCTATGAGGTCATTGAGCGCTGTCGATGAAATTGACAGTAATAAGGGTTGACAGATGTAACAGGAGGAAAACCTCGCACTAAGAATCAGTTGTTAGGAGAGGGTGGACAGTAAGATGGAAGAAAGAATATGAATGGTGGTACAACAACTGGAATGAACGAGGTTGCTTCAGCTTGGGGCCGAACAGATGATGCAAGGAACCTTAAAGCTATGCCTGCAGTGCACCGCATGAGGTGTACTGACGGCACTAACGCCCTACGGAGGTGTGCTTAAGTTCTCAGACTGACCCAATGCCAGCGACAAATATTTTTCACCACAAAAGCATTCTCGGAATAAACACAGAATTTGAAAATGAGATCTCCCCAAAACAGAATATAGAACCGAGACTTCTCCAAATGCAAAACATACTACATTCCAGAATCATCCACCTAACATACTATAATATTTTCTAATGACGAGGAATTCAACATTTCTTCATGTCAGTTGTAACAGTCCTTTGCTACCTGGTGCTTCCAGCAGATTCCTTACATTTATGTTGATCATTCAAAATTCTTGAAAACAAACCTTCAAATTAACACATGATTCATTAAAGCCCCTATACACTTAACGATTACCTGAACGACTGTCTGTATCGTTCGCAAAAACACTATGTATGGGCTTGTCTAAATGCAAAAGTGGGCGGAGCTTCGTTTTGAACGATCTCAGCGGGAATCTGTCACGACCAGGTTGCTGGGTTGCGACTTAAGCCTGTCATAAACAGATCGTTCAATGTATAGGTTTGTCTGCCGATATAACGCTATCGCGCGCGTCTCTTCTAGAGATGATGCCATGTCTTCTCGAGACAAAATTTTTGTTCAGACTGAAATCGGTGCGGAGATCGTTCATACTATCTGAATAGTGTGTGTGTGTGTGTGTGTGTGGGTCGATAACGACAATCGTTCAGACACTCGTTCAGACAATCGTTAAGTGTATGGGGACCTTTAGATCCGTCGCCACTATCTCCCTTGTCATTTTAATCTGATTACACTTCACTTGGCTTCCACCGAATGAATGCCGTGTTTTAAACAATCTCTTCGAGCGTCAGCCAAATTCAGTTTTCATTTCTTGTTGTTACTAGGCTGATGACCGAAAAACACGTCAAATCAACAATCACAGAAGGGAGTAGAGACAATGTATTGCCAAAAAAAATGACTAATAATTGTTCATGACTTCTGTGTAAGTTGTGCCAAAAATGCTGATTTGGGCTCTTCTTCTATACAATATATACGGCGCTATCAACAACGCATCGCTTCATCAGTTTGCAAATGAACACGTCTGTAACAGAGTTCCAAACATATATGGTTCATTAATCCAAGGCCTTGATTAATCCAGCGCCAAATGGCGAATACGGACCCAGTCTTTAGCTAATGAGTGACCCGGGCAAATTTGGGGTGAGTTCCTACGCCCATCCTTCTACTTGGTGAGTGACGAGATATGAGGATCTCGGATGATCCCTGAGCAATCCTGGCGCAACCAAACGCAAGTTGATCCGACGTTCATTTACAAGTCGGGGTAAGGCAGTTGCCACACAGGACGTGTTTGTGCCTTAATGCAATTTCTTTCGGGAGAAACCGACGATAGTTTTCTCTCAAGTGATAGCATCTATTATATGAACATGGATGCAAATTCCACTCAACATCAAGATAAGTAAGCCATCCCTCATCACGGACTTAAAAAGGCGGATTCCATGCATCGACTGGTAACAAATCAGCTCGGTGAGGGCAGAGGTAATGAAGCGGGTGGTGTTTGTGAAGCTGTAAAATGTTCCCTTGAGTACCTACCTACCTACCCACCCTCGTTCTTGTCTTCTCTTACTGAGCTGTGAGTCACACTCCCTCCTGCTCGGCTCCTCCTCCTCCTATTCGGTTCCAAGCTCATCACCAGTACTGAACTCTACCACAACACCACAGTCCACAGACGGCGGCGTCATGCAGTCAGTTTTGTAGACTTACAAGGCCGGCCTCGAGTCAGCCTTCTTTCTAATGAGGGTCCAACTATAAATTAGGAAAATGATTCTACTGTCTTACCCCGAACGCTGTTTACATCAGTCACTTTCCTAGAAGTGTTTATTTTCAAGGTGATCGGATTTTGCATTTCTTCAGGAAATTTAGCCGGCGAAAAAGAAAGAGGGAGAGTTTATTAACAAAGTAACATTTACAGAGCAGTGAAGGATGTTCCAAGTTTTTCTTCTCCCTCTTCTTCTTCTTTAAAGAGACACTCATTTCACAGAAAATGCAGGGACCGACCGCGTTTAGATAGTCTTTGGGAGGAGTCAGTAGTCGTTTTTCTTCTTCTTCTTCTTCTATATTTTAATTTGCGAATGAAGATCAGAAGTATAGTCGGACTAGAATTTATAAATACTTGAATGTGCGATTTAGTCAGCATTAATTTTCCCAGTGATCTTCAAAAGCATTA
Source organism: Macrobrachium nipponense (assembly GCF_015104395.2). Classification (NCBI taxonomy): domain Eukaryota; kingdom Metazoa; phylum Arthropoda; class Malacostraca; order Decapoda; family Palaemonidae; genus Macrobrachium; species Macrobrachium nipponense. The sequence continues at coordinate 105,125,665 of NC_087202.1, read as the reverse complement.
ACATCTTCCTATAAACATTGAAAGAATTATTTTATAACTGAAATTTGTTTCCTTGTCTCAAGTCCCAAGAAGTTTTTTGGAATGTTAAAAGCTGAAGATCTTATAAGCTATATGTATTTTTATATAACAATATATGTAGTATACTCTTCTACAGCAATCTAGTGGGCTTTTCAAATAGCAGCTTAGAAAACCATTGTTTTCGAACACCGGTTTATGTAGACCACGTTCAAGTTTTGCAGCACTGAGGGAAACTTGACCATCTGTCGATGCAACGGGAGATTAAGGTCAAGTTCGCAAACTGCAGGGGTCAGCGGAGGTTGGATTAGTCACTGGCGGTTCTAAGAGCCATTATCTTCGAATTGATCATGCCATATGTTCCGTCACTAAAATGCTTTCGCAGGCACAACAAATACTTTCATTCCACTACTTATCAGGCTGCGCCATACGCTCAAGGCAAAAGGTTCTAAAAATGGCGTCATGAATGAAATTCTTACAAATGAGGAAATGATCTCATTTTCCATCTTTTACTCAGATCAATCTTTCCCAGTTAGTGGAATTCATTAGTCAGAGATGACGAAGATTCTGGAAGCGAAGGTGGAATTGTTACGTCAGTCTGAAGGGAAACGGTGACGTGTGTGACTTCTCCAGAGAGCATCCTTGACCTAACCCTCACCCACGGCCTAGTGGGTACCCTACCCTGGCCTAACGCCGGACCCATTCACTTATGTTCTTCTGGCGATGCCAAACCTAGAACTGGGTCGCGCAAACCAACTTGCCATTTTGAAATTGACAGATATAAAATCTCTCTCATTTCGCATCCGGTAAGGAAAGTTTTTTAGAAGAATGTGGTATTTAATCTGTGACTCACATATGACCGTGGGTGATTTCCGGAGGCAGGATTACATTAGGAATGCCGCATGCAACGGCTCCTGCCTCTCTCTCTCTCTCTCTGGCCATGCCCTCCTCAACCTGCCCGACTGGTGTGGTGCGTCCGACGGGCCTCCGTCATTCTCCTTCAACCGACATCAACTAGCTCCCATTCCCTCCGCCTCACAACCTCCTCCTCCCCCACCCTCTTGCTGCCATCCATGGCCCGATTCTAGTTTGATGAGACGTTGTAATGCAGTTGTGCATCTCTCTCTCTCTCTCTGGTGAGACCGCGATGGATGGATGCTTATGACAAAAGATGCTGTCACGAATAATCGATCATTACGACTTTTTCATCGCCAGCTGCTGTAACCAGTTCCCTTTCGGACTTGCGGAAAGAATAAGAGCGGGCATTTTCGACCGAATGTTAAGCCCAAGGTAAATTTGGTTAAGCTAAGCAGCCCCTGGAAGGCTAACCCACGTCGCGTTATGGTAATGAGTGGATGAATACTAGTGAGTGTACATATATATATATATATATATATATATATATATATATATATATATATATATATATATATATACCAAATTTGTAACTAATTTGTATTTTTCATAACTACAAACCTGAGGTCTTAACATTAGGATTTACTAGGATTTAACTAGCGCCAAGCTGGAAACCGGTAGAATTAAAATTACACTTGTGAGATCCAGGGACTAATGGCATCTATACCAGGTACACGGGGCATGTATACCCAGAATGCCCACGGCTACCTGTGACCCATCAGTTTATTTAATTTCTAAACCCAGTTTAGACTGCTAGAGGGGTGGTTCGAGGTGGGCCTTTAACTGTTATACCTCAGGTTTGTGAGTTTATGAAAAATACAAATTAGTTACAAATTTGGTATTTGTTTTCATACACGAAACAAACCTTCGGTCTTAACATTAGGATAGACTTACTATTGGAGAGTAAGTCTCTACAACTGACTGGAAGTTTGACCACCTTATCCATTTCCGAATATATAGGGAAATTCTAGAGAATGGACAATGAACCTAGGACCAAAGATATAAGCGGATCTATTGGTTTCCTCCCCACTGGTGTAGATACCATTCTACTGTTTACTCTTGTCCCTTGCGACTGGATCGACCTTCACCCCTCTTGTCCTATTATCCAGAGGGTGTGTTGCCTACTGAAAAAGTAATATCATCAGCTAAGATAGCTTCACAGTATGGCTGACCATACTCACCTGCATCTAGTCCGTTCCAGCACATGACGGTACTCTCCTTCATATTGCCCGTAGTTAAAGGAGTAGTAAGAAAGTAGTAAAAAAAAAGACCAGTCATCCCATTCATTCTACTTTCATACCTTCATCTTAGACTAGACGCAAACTGACCCGCCAGGGGGCACTGGATGAACTATATCACTGTTTGGGCCGCCACCACTGGACCCAAGGAAAAGGTGTCCAAGGATCTATGGGCAACATCTTTCAAATAAAATGAGGTGAAAGTTGTTTGGCGCTTCCACACGCCAGCTTTCAGAATTTTATCCACAGACATGTTCTTCTTAAATGCTAGGGAAGCACTCACACCCCTGATGTCATGAGCTCTAGCTCCCACCTGGCTATCTGACCCTCTGTCTTCTGCAGTATAAGCATTTCTGATTGTCTCCCTTAGCCAAAATGATATTGTATTCTTGGACACTTCCTTCTTGTTCCGTCCTGTACTTACGAACAACCTCTGGCACCCCGGCCTGAGGTGCCTTGTTCTCTTTAAGTACTCCCTTAGTGCCCTGACGGGGCACAGGAGCATTTCAGCTTTGTCGTTGTCTACAAAGTCTGCCAAGGAAGGTATGGTAAAGGAGTCGAATCTGCCGTCTACTATTGTTGGATTTTGGGTCTTTGCCACGAATTCTGGGACAAACTCACACACCATTGATCTCCAACCTCTCGAGTGCTTTATGAGATATGAGAGGCCATGTAGCTCCCCCACCTTTTGGTTGAAAGCCAGGGCAATAAGAAGACTGTCTTCAGGGTCAGGCTCCTATCCGTGGACTGCCTTAGTGGTTCGTAAGGGGTTTTGTCAGACTACTCAGTACCTTGGTCAGATCCCAATCTGGGGTTTTAGCTCCTTTGGTGGGGCATGACTGTTCAAAGCTCCTCATCAGCATGGCCCAACTCCCATGAAGACGATATGTCCACTCCTTTCATTCGTAAGACTGAGGCTAGAGCAGCCCTGTACCCCTTCACTGCAGATACAGACATATGTTTTTCTGTTCTGAGATATATCAGAAAGTCCGCTAACTGCTGAATAGTGGTACCGAGTGGAGACACGTTCCCCCTACGACACCAATCACAGTATGCTGACCACTTCCCTTGGTATACTGTCGCAGATGATTTTCTGATATTACCTGCCATCTGAGTTGCTGCTTTCTGCGAAAACCCTCGCTCTCGGAGGAGATACTTGACAGTCTCCACCCGTGAAGCGATAGGGACTTCACCGACTGGTGGTACCTCTCCACGTGAGGCTGACACAGAAGGTTGCTCCATGGAGGTAACTCTCTTGGCACATCTACTAGGAGTTCCAGTAGGTCTGGAAACCACTCTGCTTTCGGCCATAACGGGGCTACCAGGGTCATCTTGAGGTTCTGAGACCGCATTACCCTGTTCAGAACCTGACGGATTAGACAAAATGGAGGAGGAAATGCGTACACGTCCAGATTGTCCCAGGGGTGTTGTAGCGCATCTTCTGCTGCTGCCTCTGCGTCCGGGACTACTGAACAATACACTTCCAACTTTTTGTTGTACCTGGTTGCGAATAGGTCTATGATCGGTCCTTCCCACAACATGAGCATCCTGTCCACTACCTGTTGGTGTAGGGACCACTCCGTTCCCAGAATCTGATCCCTGGCGGGCGGCTAAACTTGTCGGCCACTATGTTTCTTTTTCCCGGAATATACCTGGCCTTGATGTCTACCAGGTTCTCTATAGCCCACTGGTGAAGTTGAACTGTCATCACATGTAACTGCCGAGAAACTAGGCCTCCTTGCTTGTTTATATAAGCTACTACTGTGGTGTTGTCTGACATCAATACCACCGAGTGTCCCTTTACTCTCTCCCTGAATTCATTGTAGAGCCAGGAAGCTGCTTTCCAACTCCAGCACGTTTATATGGAGTTCTCTGTCCTTGCAACTCCATTTTGCTGACACCATCAACTCCTCCATATGGGCTCCCCCAGCCTTCTAGTGATGCATCCCGAGAACAGCAAGAGTCTGGTGGGGAGGATTGTTGAAGGGGGACACCCACGTCAGATTGTCGTCGTCCACCCACCACAGCAAGTCTTTCCTCACTTCTGCCGACAAGGGAATTTGCTCGTACGGGTGATCTACTGTTGGTGACCAAAACTCCTTCACATGCCTCCATTGTAGGGACCGAAGGGAATGGGTAGCCTTCCTTGTGGTACTAGCTTCTCCAGGGAGGTTAGGATTCCCAGCACCACCTGCCACTGTCTTGCTGGCTGTGTCCTGCTTTCCCAGAAAGGCATTCACACTTGTTTGCATTTCTGTACTCTTTGGTCTGTCGGGAATACTTTGGCTTGTGTTGTGTCTATCACCATTCCCAGATATTCCAAAACGTTGACTGGATCCAGCTGCGACTTCTGCTGATTCACCACAATACCTAGGCTGTGACAAAGCTGCAGGAGGGTCGCCCCTGTCCCTGAGTAATTTCTCCCTGGACTTTGCTATCACCAGCCAATCGTCCAGATATCTTATCAGCCTGATCCCCTGAGCGTGCGCCATGCCGACACGAGGGTGAAACTCTTGTAAAAACTTGAGGAGGACGTTGTCAATCCGAAGCACAGGACCTTGAACTCGAAAGCTTTTCCCTGCAAGACTGAAGCGGAGAAATTTCCTTGAAGACTGATGGACTGGTATCTGAAAGTAATGCGTCCTTTAGATCGACTGTCAGCATAAAGTCTCCGATTCTGACTGCTTGTAGAAACCGTTTTCGGAGTTTCCATCTTGAAACTGGTTTTCCTTATAAACAGATTCAGCGTTGACAGGTCTATTACTGTCCTCCACTCCCCGTTGGATTTGGGTACCAGGAAAATCCTGCTGTAGAAGCCTTTTGTCGGACTGCATACTTGTTGCACAGCTCCTTTTTCCATCATCTTCTTCACTTCGTCCTGCAGAATAGTGGCCTTCTGAGATCTGTGGGCATAAGTGACGTGGGGTAATGGTTGATCTGTCAGGGGCGGGGTTTTTTACCTCGAACGGAATCAAAACCCGACCCCTCCTGAGAACATCCACCACCCACTGCTCTGCCCCTAGTTCCTGCCACACCTTCCAGTGATTTGCCAGGCAACCCCCCACTGGTGTGGCCGAGTGATGGGAGGCGCCCTCCTATCTTCTTGAGCCTCTCCCCTATTGCCCCTTCCTCTTGTGTTTTTCTATTGTGAAAGGGCCGATGAGTTATCCTCTTTGGGGAAGAGGGTCTTGTGACTCTATTAGGGATGCTATGTCTCACTGGTTTCTTTCGAGACATCTGCTGTTGTCTTCCCTCCAAAGGAATAGTTTGACTGTTAGAGGTTTTCCTAACTGCCTGTTGCACCAACCTATCGTTAGTGTCCATCCTTCTTCTATCTATCGCTTCTTCCAGTATGACCTCTGGCAACAGTAGTTGCGATTCCAAGATATCCCCATTCCTCATTGCTAAACAGGGAATCCAAATCCACATTGCGGCTTAGTCTAGCCAATGCTGCATCTCTCCTCATTAGCAGGATATTTGCCCAAACATGGCACAATTACGTTTGTCAGGTACGCAATCGCCTTGGACCCCTGACTGTAGTAATCTAATGAACAATGGTTCATCTACTACTTTCCTTGTTGCTTCCGAGGATGCAATTTTCGCCACTGCTGTTGACCAAAGGTCTAACCAGGACGCAGCCTGAAAGACAGAAGAAGCTGTTGCTTCTAACGTGGCAGCCTCTTGGTACGTCATCGAAGGGCACTCCATTTTAACCTGATCCAAGGTTAATCCAGGCCTTAAACCTTACAACATTAGGGTTCATTTGTCTAGACAGCAAGGGACTTCGGTGTCGTATAATATTTCCTTTGCTTTATCATTGGAGGGGGAATAAATTTAAATGATCTATTAGATCTTAAGGAATTATCCCTCCCTGCAATCTTTTGCGTTTAACGTGTTGCAAGAACCGATTCCGCATGACTCGAGCAAGGCAATTCATACGACACCTTGGTATCCCTCTTTAGTCCAAACGCCATGTCAATTCCAGGAGGAAGCATACTGGCCGGTGTTTCTGTCTTCTCCGAAAGGCTATTGAATTGACGAATCAAATCAATAACCTCTGCATACGAGGCCAGAAACTCTTGGTTTTTTCCCTCCTTCCTCCGAGGCTCTAGTGTACCACTCTCCGTCACGAGAGATGTTGTCTCGCCTCTATCTTCTGACAGACGGCCCGGAATTCCACGGCCGCCTGCCCCTACGGCCGCGGTGGCCTTTCTTTGATCTTTGCTGGCCGCTGTTGGCTCGATCCCAGATAGTCAGCAGGGGAACGAGAACGTCTCACTCTTTCTCTGCTCACGGATCTAGAGCGAGAATCTCGTCTAGATCTCCAAGATGAAGGCTCCCTTAAGACAGAGGTAAGTTCGTCTTTATTAGCATTGCATCGTTTTCGAGCGTCGGCGAGCCAGGCCCTCGGCCTTCTATCCAGACGGACACTGCCTTCCACGAACGTATCCGCCGAGGTTGCCAACTCTCTATTTTTTGTACGTTTTAATAGGAGCCTTATCGTCCTTCGTACGTATTTTGAACGGCATTACGGGCGAAAACTGGGATCTGCATTCCATCCTCTGCTGCACCTTTCGCCGCCAACGTCGATTTACCAGAGGTTATCGCAGTTTTGCGATCCGAACTGGCAACTCCGCCTCGGCCGCTAGCTCGCCGGCCGTCACCTCTCTCGCTTGTTCGGACTCTTGCGAACGGCTTCGTCTGGCAACCTTGTGCTTAATAGCCACTGATTTTCCGACCTTCTTGCTGACTTGGAAATGACAGTCTTCGTCCGAAGGAGAGGAAGAATTGATTCTTCATCCTCTTGGCCCGAGGATCCGCTAGGAACTCCCGAATCCTCCTCCAACGCTTGACTGGCGCTCGCCGTGACGTTATCGGACTTAGCGATGACGCCGAACTAGAGGAAGAAGACGAAGAAGGCGAATCACACTTTTTCTTTTTGTCTCTCTTATTCATTCTCTCCTCTATATCCTGTAACTTCTGCATTACAGTTTGCATTGACGGATCAGAAGGCGTATTAGCGTCTGGGTGCAGCGAAAAAGCCGAGAATCGGTCTGTGACGTCATCACGCCATGCCATCTCAGAGTGTGACGTATGTGTGACGTCATCGCTCGCGTAGGGAGAGACTGAGAGGTTTTCGCTGGTAACCGCACGTTTGCTGCCAAATTACCTCCACGTTCTGCATCGCTGTAAATACTGAGTGGGATGGAGAAGCAGCGGCAAATTAATTCTTTTCCATAAATTGCAAGCCCGGGGGATGGGAGAGGAACATTCAGCGCTGCCGGCCCCTGCTGGAACCGTGACGTCATATAATGCGCAAGCAGACCATCCAAGGTTGGTACGCCTGGTAGGCCTAGACGCTGACCACGTACCATCTAAACCTATGCGCTTGCGTAGCAAGGAGCCTGGAACAAAGATGGCGGATCTCCCCCTCTACTTGCTGGGAACAAAGGAGAGTGCAAATTATTCATAAAATTACCCAAGGACCCCTCCTGACGTTTCCGATACAGAACCGCTAGGAGAAACCGAAGGGGTATGAGACAATTCAAAAGCATTGGAGAAACATATGGAGCAGCCTGGTTTATTACCGATACAAAAGAAGCGGTAAGGTTTGGTCATCCAAAGATGGCGTCACCCCCTTTCTTTGTATTGGCTTTTCCCATAGAACTTCTTCCACTGTCCACCGACCAACCGCGACAAACAGAACACGGATTAGTAACCGTACATACGTTTTCCCTGCACCTACTAAACGTTGGATGATGGATCCGTCGACACCGAGGTTAGGAACCTAGAACAAGGGAAGCCACTGACTCCTGGGCATTTCCTTTGTCTCCTCTTCGAAGCGGTAGACGATCCCGATGTTGAGGCAAAATTCTCCATCATACCACGTATACACTCTTACCACACACTGATCACACTTGGAGAAAGAAAAGGAATGAAAAATAAAAAATGAAATGGATAAAGAACGGGCAAACTGAAAAACCGGCTTTAAATGAGATAGACAGTAACACGTCTTATCTTAAAGGCGGTAGGAAAATAACTGATGGGTCACAGGTAGCCGTGGGCATTCTGGGTATACATGCCCGTGGACCTGGTATAGATGCCATTAGTCCCCCCTGGATCTCACAAGTGTAAGTTTTAATTCTACCGGTTTCCAGCTTGGCGCTAGTAAATCCTAGTAAATCCTAATGTTAAGACCGAAGGTTTGTTTCGTGTATGAACAAATATATATATATATATATAATTTGAGCAATAGAGAGAATACAACGATCTAGTACGATTTCATTCAAAAATCTTTATTTGGCGCAACGAACAATGCTCTCTCTCTCTCTCTCTCTCTCTCTCTCTCTCTCAGAGCCGCCAAGAAAGGTGTTCCCTGACATCACACCCCGTCCTGCTTACTTGACGCCCGGGAGGAGGGATGACATCATATCTCGCTCTGGGCACCATTTACTTAACTGTATCACGTCCATTACCACTGCCATAGTGCTGATTCTAATGGAAACGTTCCTTAATATGAGCTCTATTATTCCCGGGGGCTGTTCTCTACTCTTGTTAGATGAACTCGGCGGCAAGGGCTGAAACAGCCTGGTGTTGACGAACACCACTGCCTGCCAAGGTTTCCCAATATGTGACTGGGTCCCTTTTGGGAAATATTTTGGAAGAAAGAACAATGCAACTGCCTGTCTCATCAGGCAGATGATCACGTGACATGTTGCTACATCTTAAATCAAGCACAGAATTCCTCTAACGACGAATCTACAGCATTCATGAAAATATTGTTTTCTTGATAAACTTTATGGATTTTTGTCCGCGCTCAGAGAGTTGTCAATCACCTCTTGCCATTTATTCAGCAGCAAAGTGCACATTTCAACAAAAATATTGGATTCTTAAATAGGGCCACATTCATTATGGTTGTCTGATTTTGGATGCCCTTCCAAAGCTCACCTCATTGCCATGAGTCAGGGTATTCTACCCAACCACACCAGGAATTCCATTCGAGAAATAGTTCCGGATGACTTCCTTTCTGCTGTCAATCATTGTAAAGTGTTATATATATATATATATATATATATATATATATATAATATATATATATATATATATTTCAACATTAAGTCGTTTCCCTGAACCGATGAGGTTTCAAAATAAAAAATAACAACGATCACTGACGCATTCACAGCTTTTAATACCTGAATCCCAGATGAACCCTCTATGCTGTAACACTTCTACAACACTGGCCACTTCATAAGCCCGCACAGTGCTCATCAGTACAGCGTCGAAACTTCCCACACACTTCGTCTATAGCCTCTATCTATCTTGCAAGCATTCTGATGCTTCCTATTTGCTTGGCCTTCCTTTCCGATGCCTCTTCAAATCTTCTACCATCGGCTTCCAGGTCTCCCTCTCTCGCCACAAGACCAAACCACTAGAATAATGTGATCCATCCTTTTACCCAGGCCAAAAGTCTTACTGCACATTCGTATTTCCGTATTTCTCTCATCGTTTTTCTTTCATTTTTCTCATTTGCATTCATCATCTACAAATAACTTCATCATACAGACTACACGATACATCTACCAATTATGAAATAGACTAAAATGACCAGTCATGACTAGGACTTATCTAGGCACGTAAAAATGTACCATTTATCATGGTGCCGTTATTCGCTCGTGTCTAGATCGAATTCCAGTGAATGCTTACTGTCCTGAACGGACTGACCATAGATATAAAGGGTCCTCTTTATATCTATGGGACTAACCATTGTGGAATGTAGCCGAATTCATGCTGAGTTTTACTGATTGCCTGTCCTCCTATCATGGACCCATTCCAAGATTCATTGGGAACTGATAAAACTGCCTTATAAACTCAAAACCCAAGACAATGCTGGGCTTTTGCTGAAATCCCATATTTTGTGGGGCGGGGGGGACCACGAGAAACATGCGGTAGGCGCATTTTTGCAGTACACTAAGCATCGGCTATTTCATTTCTGTGGGAATAAATTGTGGCTGGAATATTTATGGATGCTGGGCCTCAAATTATTCAGAGAATCAACCGTTGTTCACGTACGAAGACGTAAATTTTTCATATTTTACCCTTACACCACTTATCTTAATCAGAATTCTTCTGTGCATTCGTTTTCTGGCTCTCATTTATTCATTTCATTCAATATTCTATAAATTCACTTTGACTGCCCCTAAGATAATTTGATGGTTCCGTAATCGACGTTTTAACCGATTTCGTATTCATAATAATAAATGACGTGTAGATGACAAACTCATTAAAATAATTACAGCCTAAGACAGATGAGAACCTGCACGACACCCTCCAATCCCCATCGAGCTGTAAATGAAACTGAAAAGAGACGTATTTAGTGGTTCGTCTACATCAAGAGACTTCTCTGCTTTTATCGAACGCCTGTGTTTGTTTGTATGGTGTTTTGACGTTGCATGGAACTAGTGGTTATTCAGCAACGGGACCAACGGCTTTACGTGACTTCCGAACCACGTCGAGAGTGAACTTCTATCACCAGAAATACACATCTCTCACACCTCAATGGAATGCCCGAGAATAGAACTCGCGGCCAACGAGGTGGCGCGCCAACACCATGCCGACCACGCCACTGAGGCGCTTAGAACGCATATGAAGCTCTGAAATGTCACAACCATTGCTCTAGAATAAGAAAAACCTACAACTTTACCTAGATAGCATTATACTATTACGAAATAAAATTTAAAATATGTAGTCGGTACAGTTCACTATATTAACATAGTTTACAATCATTATTGTAATATGTTGATATTAGGGCTATATTAGAAAATTTTTTAACTTTATCTAAATAAAATTGTGGCCAGGCCACATTTTACGTTATTTTTACTAATACTTGATTTTTTTCTAAACTTCTCCCTACCATGGTTAGCTAGTTAACTACCCCATTCTTCTTTCACCCATCTTACCTATCAGCTAAATAATATATAATATACTATATAATATATATATATATATATATATATATATATATATAGCTATATATATAATAACTACATCGACACGAATGTAGGATAATTCTACAGTCTGAAGAATAACAATTCAACTACACAGAAATCACTTGTCCGCAACACGGTTATAATATATACTAGTCTTTACCCAAAATATACTTTTACTTTGTTTAGATACTTCTGTGGTACTTCCGCTTGTTAACGGATAGTATCAGAAACCGTGCGCCTCTGTAGTCTGTAGCGCCATATGCCACGAACATGATCATGGAAAGTCAAGAAGATATCAAATGCACGACGGCCCCTGTGATCCATATCACCTGAGTGGGTGGCAACCAGAGTTGGGCGAAGTTATGCAGGTGTCAGATGGGGCGCTCTGAGCGTTGCCTCCCTTGCGACATTCCAGATTAACCCGAATTGCCATAAAGTCGTTTAGCTACGAGATAGCGGGAATGGCAGTACTAACTGCCAAGAACTACAATTTATCTCTAAGTTAGAGTGCGGTCAAACTGACAGTTTTTTTTTTTTATACCAAATTCTGAACTGCAAGCTTTGACACAACTGTGATCAGCATAAGTTTGTTTGTTTGTATGGGGTTTTTCCGTTGCATGAAACCAGTGGTGATTTAGCAACGGGACCAACGGCTTTACGTGACTTGCGAACCACGTCGAGAGTGAACTTCCATCACCAGATATACACCTCTCTCACTCCTCAATGGAATGGCCAAGAATCATACTTGCGACCGCAGAGGTGGGGCGCCAACACCATACCAACCACGCTACTGTGATCAGCATAAGTGGACAAAATCCCTCAAATGAAACATGCCAAGTGTACAGCAAAGGTTATATCATGGAAAACTGAAATGTCAAAAGCTAAGGATGAGTGAACGAAGCAACAGGCAATCATGGTATCAATATTTCAGCCTTGAACTGCAGACTGGGACCCCATAAGCCACATCCGGCGCACTTTTCACATTAACCATAATTTGGTCTTTGGAACTTCGCCGATACTCATTCTTTAATGGAAATGGCGTTTGGAAAAGCTCACCACCGTACAATCTGCCGAGCTCCACGGACGTTAACTTATACCCTTCAGTAAGACTAGTTAATTTTCCTTTTTCATAAAACGTGCCATAACAGCCTCCTCCTCTATTGACTCTTCTCAATTTATCGTTTGCCGACGCACTCATCAACCGTCCTCGTATATCCTCTGGATGGTTGGTTTAGATTAAGACGGCCTTATGACAGCACGAGGCTTACCCAAGACGGTTCTTACGTGTGATAAGGTATATTAAAAGGAATAACGGTTAAGGACCCAAGATTCTGGCCCAACCAGATGGGTTGATCGAGGCTCCTGCCTTCACTTCCGTTTGGTAGGTGGTAGGGTTGGTACCGGCTCTGACATGAGACGAGCAGGGCCATTCAGAACGTCAATTCTCGCCCCTGTGATGATTTCATATATACTATTGATGACTGGCATGAATGAAATCGTAGGTAATGGAATGAATATAGGTGTTACGGGACCCCCTCTCTGAATTCTAGGAAAAAAAGTTCTGCCTTCATAGTTATTTTAATGAATGAAGATAACCCACGGCATACAATGTATTAAAATGTAACAACATACTCTGCATCCAACTCACACGTTGTTCATGTAGAAAATTTTACATTTTATTTGGGCGTTAGTGATAACAAATTGAGTCGCTGGCACTCCATTCTAAGCCTCTCACTGTTATTGTTCATTTCATTAATGGTATTCGAAGCTAAAAGATCAAATATAAAAGGACTTGTTACTTAACTCCTTATCAAGAGGCTAAATTCAGATTCTTCAACCTTTGAATTAGCTGCCAGAAGCAATAACAACTGTTGAGAACAATGCAATAACATCAATGTATCATTATTTTCTCCGTATTGTCGTGACTGTTACCGCTAACATGTGAGCCTCATAGAATGAATGACGAGAGGTGACACTCACACTAACGCTTCCTCCATGACTAAAAGGATGTTTCATAACAGATTGATTACTACCGCTTGATCGCCTTGTTATACCGTCCTATTCATAAAGCAAGCTATCGCGACATTTTCCTTTAGCCGTAACCAGTCTTGGAATCGAAAAGCTTCCCTCTAATAATTCATCGGACTGTATTCGAGTACCTCAACTAGACTTCTGGAAGGGAACCTAAAAAGTATCAAGATATTAGCTATCTAGCCTTTAGGATATGATTTTTTTTATGGATTTTGTTCACATAAAGCAATTGTTGACATACAATGATCCAGTTTTTAACGATAAAGTTTTAAAAATTTTGGTAATGTTACAAAGATTTGGAAAGCATCGTTTTGAATTTTTTTTCTATTTTGACTGACGAAGTGTGCTTAAAAATGTTTGATATGTGCACAATAAAGTGAATCCAGTCTACGTTAATTGGTTTATTTTATTTTTTAAGTTCGAGTCTCGCTTTACGAACAAACAATAACTCCGTAAAAAATGTAAATAACCTCACCACCTTTTATCTAAGATTCTTCTATGTCGGACCAATGTTACGGCGTTCTATCAGATTTACTATTACCAAGCTTTAGCATAATTAAAATGTACAGTTTGTGGGCGTGCGTTTGTAGAGAGAGAGAGAGAGAGAGAGAGAGAGAATTATCCCTGTGAATATCGAGATGGGCCAATGTGGCAAGGCCTCTGGTTCCTTCCACCTCCTACACGGAGTAACACTTTCACTCGTCTCCGCCCACATTCATCCACAAACACTACCCTACATGTAGTACCTACTACCACCTGCTCAAAGCTCGTGCATCCTTATATATAAACCTCCAGAATGTACGGAAACGACAGGTATCACGAAATTAACAGCGACGTAAAATTCATCGGCCACTCTTCATACCATACCCAATGTGGAAATGAAGTGCATGAAACCGCATGCATTCTGTTGGACTCCCAGACAACAGCTGCCACTGCTCGAATCCTGCCGGGTGTGTACAAGTTACCCTACCACAGACTTGCTGGGTCCGTGAGTAACCGACCCCACATGAAGACTCATTTCAAGAGCAAAGCTCATCCAAAAAATATGCTGACAAGCAAGTTAACGTTGCTGACGAACAAGTTGACTAATATCGAGATCCGAGGCTTCTCTTGAGAAAACCGAACTTAGTTAGTCTCATTTAATTAGCGCGCTCCCTCTCTGGGCCATGCCATATGCTAGCAAGACGGTAAACAATTCATACACAATAAACAGTTTAATCTGAAAACGGTAACTTATTAATGAATGACGACGAAACCATTTAGAAACTTGCATTTAACTCACCATGATTTGTTGTACTGTACTCCTGATGCTGTGTCCAAGATAGTCTGATGCTGGGCTACAGTATACCCGAAGTGTGATTTTGGAGAACCTTTTTTCACGATAGGAATCCTTGGCTCAAGATTAAATGAACACACCAAAGTTAACGACCAAAAGCACAGTAAAAGTGCTAACAACGGACAAGGGATTGCCATCTCGAACAGCGAATCCCCCTCGAACCACTCCCCAACGAATACTAACTGGAGTCCCGGGACTGGGGCGGCTATGCTCAGCGCTCGCTCTCTCTCTCTCTCTCTCTCTCTCTCTCTCTACCTCTCCCCCGAAGCATATGCCAACGATCGCTATTCGCCTACAGATCTTGTGCCCACGCACATATATAATTATAATATGATTTGAGACGCATAAAATTACAGTTGATGCCACACCTGAAAATATTCATTCAGTCCAATATTCTAAACAATTTTAGACAACAGTGGCAAAGCACTTTACTCATCGCGAAGATGATATACAATACAATTTGGGAAACTCCAGCCAGAAGTTAGCGCACGAATGTCATACTTCTGGGAATATAAGTAAGGCTGGGATAGGATTTGAAAGGGATTGGGGAGAAGGCAGGAAAAGATAAGGAAGAAAGTTGTTAAGGGGGTCAGAAATGAAGTACAAAGGATAGCAGAAAAGTTAGGGCAGACCCAATTGTTTGTATTTTCTTACTGTGTGTATGTTGATGTTCGCCAGGGACCATTGCTCAGTGACGATTATCGCTCTTAAAAATCACTGTCATCTCCTGTGTGCCTATTTTAGTATCACTGTTAATTTCACATTATTATTATTATTATTATTATTATTATTATTATTATTATTATTATTATTATTATTATTATTATATGTACACTATGCCTTTCAGTGCAGTCATTTTCATCCTTTATGATTCGTTTTCTTGGTTCTATCTTAAACTATTCTAAATTAGGCTAATTAGTATTCTGGTGCTGGTTCATGCGCTGTTACATAAGAGCTCTTCCTCTGCACCACAGAGGACCTTCAGTGATATCGATATTTTCACTTTCTCCGTCCCTTTCGGAGAAAGAGTGCTAAGAGTTTTCCCCTCTATTTTGTGCTGTCTAGGGCTTATTGCATTCTATAAATATTTCGTGCTTTCCTAGTGTACTTCAGCTGTTTTCATTGATGAAACTGATTTAGAGCCTATTTCATTTTGGATTTTTTTTTTTCTTTTATTTTGGTTGTTGACATTAAAGAGTAGTTTACAAGAATACTCAAGCGTGGATCTAATTAACTGGTCTTCTCTTGATACGCCTAGTTATCTTAATTTACCTAGTTTTCCCTTCCTTTCATTACCTTGTGTTATTTATTCATTTATTTAATGATATATTCTAACACTGTTTCTGGTCATTCTGGAAATTTTAACTTCATATTTTGGATATCTCTTAATTGTTTTTCTTCTTCTTCTTCTTCAACAGCAGTAGCAAGTGGCTTATAGCAACGAAAGCAGATTAATTTGGTTTTGTTTTGTATCTAACAATGTTAGTATAGGTTACACTTGTGTTATAGCGGGACAGTGAGAAGAGCGGAAGAAAGTTATAGGAACTTCCAAAGAGTAATTATAGCAATTTTATATTTTATTTCGTGTACCAGTATCACCCAGCACCGTTTTCTGATGCAGTTGCAATAGCTAAATATACTTTAATAAATAATTTTCTCTTGTGTTCCAGAACCACTGACATGTGTAAGTTTAGTTTGAAGAATTTTTGGTTGATTAGGGCTTTGGTGATACTGTGTTAATTTTTTTCGTTTAAAAACGTGTTAACTACAAATTTCTTAGTGTTTTTGCGTAATTTGTATATTCAAGCTATTTCAAATTGCACGAGTTTACCAGGGTTGCGTAGCGTCTTCTTTTGGTAACGCAGGCGTATACCAGAAACTTCTGGAGCTGAGACGAATGAAGACGGAGGTCTAATATGCACTCAGTGGTCGCAAACATAATGGAGATACAAGTGCCACTGTTCAAAGGACTTTATTTCACCAAATGCTGGAAACAAGATCTAGAAAGTTCTAAGGAAACGACCCCCTATCTTTTCAGATTCCGGTATCATTTATGTTGTTACTGTACACTTCTTAAATGTGCGTTATCAAATCATTGCGGCTCGTCTGTCTTGATAGGTCTGCAAAATAATCTACGTGGGCTCCTCAAAGGAATTTTGGGACTTGTATTAGGAATATCGCTAACGTCATCATAGAATGATGACACGCTAATTAAAATCAGTTAATTTGCAGTTTCACATGATAGATACCCGAAGGAAAATTGCTCAAATCAATGCTGAATAAAAAAAAAATGAGGAACCTGATAATGTTTACAATCATTGACCAGTGCTATTTGTATACCGTTTGTAAATTTGATATAGTCGCGTCTTGTTAAAATTAATCGTAGATATATAAGTAAGCATATATTGTTGCTTAACCAACGGTTAGAAAACAAAATTTATCGATATAGAGACATTCTGAAGTCGATTGGTCAAAATACTTCAGGCCATTAAAAAATGGTATTACAGATAATTCACAATTTAAATTTATTCCCGAATATTCACTTAACAGTGAAACTTAAAACAATTAAATATTTATATAACAAGATCGTCCATATATTGAAACTGGCGATGTTCAGTTTGCAGGTATACTTAGTAGTATATCCAGGATAGAGGAACACTGTTCTGTGTAAAGTTGTGATACAATATCGATGATATCAGTAAAAAAAAATAATTCTGTACAATATAATTGTATTATGAAATTAATAAATTCCATAGAATATCTTACTGAAAATAGGAAGGTGATCTGTAAAAACAATGAAGCTTGTATCCATCATAATTAGTTAAGCTTGTAAGTCAATACGATAATTAATAATCGAATCATAATGAAAACAAGATCTGAACTCATATTATGCGACAAATTTTAGAATTTTCAGAATCTTTAAAAACGCTCTCCTCAGGAAAGTAGATATTTCTAAAAAAATCTTTAAAAGCGGCAATGACAAAAAAGAAAGATTGAGAGGTGAGAAGTTAAGCTATCGTCGAATAAATGTGTGATAATTTGCGATTTGAAGGAGGATGTGGTATAACATTTACTGAAGTCCTCAACACGAATCTGACGTAACGTCGCCAAAGAAAAGAGCCACCCTGGTAAAAACCTTCTTGTTTTATTATTTTTGAAAATGAAAGGAGATGCAACAAAATGACTTAAGTTCTATTTGAGGTCAATCTAATCTTTCATATGTTGCAGTAACAAAGACCGTTTTTGGGCGCCTTCGACGAAGGCGAAATTCTTCATTTTCTGTATTCTTCCTATTTGGTTGTTTATTAGTCGCATCAACGGCTGTAATGCCATGACTCGACAGTCAGGCTTAATCTAGCATACATTCCGTTGAGATATAAGAGGGTACCAGTTAGCTTTTTGCGTATTACACGGGTTTTCACCTCTCTGCAACGTCAAAAGTGTAACATTATTGAATACGAGATGTGTAGTACTGTTGTGTTCCGAAGAAATTAAACATAAAACTTTCGTTACTACTAAAATCATTTTAGGGAGTTATGAAAATATTTGCGGCTCTTTTTAACAAACCGTGGACGTGTTTCAAGTCCCTGGTCAGCAAAATTTACGAATCATCGGCGTAAACAAGATCTTATCGTATATACTGAGGCAGATTGCTGATGTCAAGAACAGCAACGTGTCCAAGATCGATCCCTTAGGTATACCGTGAGGTATATCCACAGGAGGGAATAAGACAGATCCTGTACGAACAGATTGTATACTATTGCCGTTAACATTTTCGTATAAAAAAATGTGTTGATTAACTTGATGACGCATACTTATCAAACGATATAGATCGATATATTCACTAATCAAATGGGTGTTTTTGTACTTTTTCTATTTATATATATATATATAGATATATATTATATATTATATTATATATATATATATATATATATATATATATAGACATCATGCGGCCCTGCTCAACAAGGGCGCACCGCATGACGTCAGTGGTGACACAGCGCTCGGGGCAGACAGCTGTCACGTTTCAGTGGGTCGCGAGCCTGGCGAGACCAGTTGGTCACTAGTCGTGTTGATTAATCTAATCGTTCCTTGATGAGCCATCTGTGACTAATACCTGGTAACTTAGGCGTCGGCAGTGAAGGTAAGGATAGTCCTATCTTGAAATTGTATACTTCAGGATCCCAAGTTCCAACAGGGAAACACGAATTGTCTCCCGCTCATACGACTCACTAGACAAGAGATTGATCGTTCCCTGTCTCTCATCTCTCCAGCAAATGCCTGTTCCTGGTGGTGCATGCTATATATATATATATATATATATATATATATATATATATATATATAGCTTGATGATAAATAACAGTGCCAAGACCAGAAGAACATTCTTTATGAAACGAGCTTTCGAGGTTTAAAACCTCATCTTCAGGCTGAAAAAAAATGACAAGGATGAGAAATCACTAAAAATTGCATTAAAATGAATTGTCTTATTAAAAGCTTCAGTAAGAATATAAATAAAACGAACATCACATACAAACTAAATATTAAAAATTGCGAAAAAACTAAAACAAAACGCAAAACATACAAAAACAGAAATGAAAATAAAAATAATATGAAAGGTAAACAAACTACACTCAAAAATAAAAATGGCTAACGACCCACTTTGTGTACCTACTGTGAAACTATATGATAGCTAGTTGAATACGGACGAGTTGTTGTTCAATTCCGTTTCATTTTCTTAATAAACAGCGACTCTGAAATTAAAAGGTCCAGTCTATTTGAGCAAAAAGACAGTACTCTAAAATCTAGGTGAGTGAAAGGATGGTCCTGTGCTAAACTGTGTTCCCTTATGGCAGAAAAAGTGAGTTAATGTCCCAAATTCTTCCAAGTTTGTCAAAGAATTGTGTTCTTTCGATTTTAACCAAGATGTTGTAATGGCTAGTTTTGATGTATCCTCTCTTTTCACAAATATCCCATTAAAAGAAACAACTGAAATTATTCTTAATAATATATGTGAAAACCACGTAACAATTTTTGGGGACTTAGTAAAGTAGATTTGCGAAAATTATTACAATTGGCTACAACTGATGGCATTTTTACTTTGATGGTAAATTATATAATCAAATAGATGGAGTTGCTATGGGAAATTCCCTTGGACCTGGTATAGCAGATTGTTTCATGGTTATTGTGAAAGGATTTGGATGTCTGAATGCCCTGTTGCTTTCAAACCTTTGTATTACCGTAGGTACGTGGATGACACTTTCCTTGTGTTTAAGGAACGTTCACACGTGGATTTATGAATATTTTGACTCTCGTCATCCTAATATTTCTTTTACTGTGAGACAGAACAGGATAATATTGTTGTCATTTTTAGATGTTCAGGTACACAGAAATAGAGGTAAATTTGAGACTTCCGTTTATAGGAAAAGTACTTTTACTGACTTTGGATGAATTATCTTAGTTTTTCACCAAAGGTTGTTGTTTTAAAATTAATTCAATACGTACTATGATAAATAGAGCTTACAATGTCGTTGTGATTTTTAATTTATTTCATCAAGACATAGTCTTCCTCCAGAATTATTTTCCGCGGGGGGGGGGGAAAATTTCTTATCCCGTATTTGTCTTTTACAAAGTTCTGAAAAATTTTCTAGATGAGAAATTTTGTCCAGAACCGGTGTACAGTACTGCTAGTAAAGATGTAAAGTATATTATTGCCTTTCCTTGGTCATAGTAGCTACTTGGTACGAAAAAAGTTACAAGAAATACTTAAGCATAGTTTTCCTCAAGTTAGTTTCAGATTTTGTTTTTACTAACCCTTTTACTGTAGGATCACTTTGAGGGAGAAGCCTGCTCTTCCTGTGGGGACCTTAATTCGAGTGGTCGTTTACTTGTTTACCTGTTCGCAGTGTGGTCTGCGATACGTAGGATCCAGTTCCCGCTGGCTTAGACACAGAATTTTGGAACACAGAGGTCTTTCCGTTAGAACTAGGTTTCCTCTTTCTAAACCACCTTTTTCTGCCATAAGGGAACACAGTTTAGCACAGGACCATCCTTTCACTCACCTAGATTTTAGAGTACTGTCCTTTTTGCTCAAATAGACTGGACCTTTTAATTTCAGAGTCGCTGTTTATTAAGAAAATGAAACCGGAATTGAACAACAACTCGTCCGGTATTCAACTAGCTATCATATAGTTTCACAGTAGGTACACAAAGTGGGTCGTTAGCCATTTTTATTTTTGAGTGTAGTTTGTTTACCTTTCATATTATTTTTTTATTTTCATTTCTGTTTTTGTATGTTTTGCGTTTTGTTTTAGTTTTTTCGTAATTTTTAATATTTAGTTTGTATGTGATGTTCGTTTATTTATATCTTTCTTACTGAAGCTTTTAATAAGACAATTCATTTTAATGTAATTTTTTTAGTGATTTCTCATCCTTGTCATTTTTTCAGCTGAAGATGAGGTTTTAAACCTCGAAAGCTCGTTTAATAAAGAATGTTTCTTCCTGGTCTTGGCACGTTATTTATCATCAAGCTAAGATTTCCAAGTAGCCGCCCAATTACTGAGACTATATATATATATATATATATATATATATATATATATATATATATATACATATATATATATATATATATATATATATATTGTGGCAGGATCACAAGCTTAAAAACAAGCGGGCAAAATCCACCCCACCCCCCCACATAAACTTAACTAATCCAGCTGCCAAACTCACCCTCAGTCACACTTTCCTCTTTACACTATGGAATACAAGCAGGACAATTGACTTACCTACACAAAAACAACACACACAAACACATGTACTCACCCTACTGCAAATACTCAGGGCTATGCTGTGCTGTCCGCTGGTCGGGTCGCTGAGACACTAACAACAACAAAGACAAGAACCACAACACTACAACAAACAAGGATACAACCACAACTCAACAACACAGCAAACAAACAACACCTAAGGACCACAATCCCACAACTTAACAACGCAAACAAACAAGGGATACAACCACAACAAAAGACCACTGCACAAACAATCACTAACAACACAAAAAATCAACAACACAACAAGAAATCACAACAGCTTACCAACAACAACTCACTATAACTCAACAAAAACTCATAGCACAACAAATCCAACCACACAGGCACAAAAACTCTAAAGAAAACAATATCAACTTAGCAACAACTAAACAACAAATCAGTAAAACACAAAACTTAACTGACTTTCAATGCCTTCAATAGACTACTGCTGACACTGCTGACACTGCTGACTCACAGGCGCTGACCAAAAACTGACTGCAACACAGAACTCCAACAACCAACTCCAGCTGTACCAGCAGACAACCCAGAACTCACCACAGCCAATTCAGTCGTTAACCATCCACCACCAATTACTCTCTCTCTCTCTCTCACTCTCTCTAGGACATTGTCAAATGGAACTCCCATAACTTCTCCATTATATATATATATATATATATATATATATATATATATATATATATACATATATATATATATGCTTAAAAAATCACAGTAGATGCACGTGACTTCATAAATAAGCGTAATACCACGGGAAATGATAGTCAGAAATCAAGCGCTTTCGTCTTTATTCAGACATCGTCAAGGAGCTACTGTAGCTCTTTGACGATGTCTGAATAAAGATGAAAGCGCTTGGATTTCTGACTATCATTTTCCCCATGGTATTCGCTTATATATATATATATATATATATATATATATATAATATATATATATATATATGTGTATGTATGTATGTATGTATGTATGTATGTATGTATGTGTGTGTATAATGTGTATGTATAAAATTATATTTGTTGTTTCAACGAGTGTTACATTTGTGAACATTGTCTCTACATCAAAACTAGCCATAACCACAGTTTCACAAGGGGAGGCCGAAAGGTCCATTTCACAAGATTGACCACAAACAGATCAGTAAAATACGCTTTTCGGAGCTCGGGACTTTTCATAAAACTGAGGGATACTGGCCCTATCACAAATTGGAGTGGGGCCGGACTGGTTTTTAAAATGTAGCTGCCCTTACGAAAGGAAGATTCTGGAATCCGCCATCATCAGTCAGACTAACAATATGAATCTGTCAGAAGGACGCTAAAAATCGGATTTCACCGGCGAAGTCTTCTTGGGATCAATTCTCAAACAAGTGTTCCAGCGGATATTTGCCTTCCAGACTCGACACAGGTGAGAACTAACCAGTACGAAAACGATAGGGACTGACCTTTTTACATTACAAGATAATCGATTTTTACATAATACCAGCGTCGTATTGCCACACCTGTATGTGCCA
The DNA here is from genome assembly GCF_015104395.2 of Macrobrachium nipponense. Taxonomy (NCBI): domain Eukaryota; kingdom Metazoa; phylum Arthropoda; class Malacostraca; order Decapoda; family Palaemonidae; genus Macrobrachium; species Macrobrachium nipponense. Next base: position 105,102,806 of record NC_087202.1, on the reverse strand, counting down.
TACGTATAAGTACACTTGTCGCTTACTAGGTGTCCACATTCACCAGTGATCTGGAATACGGAAGTTTGTTAATTGAAATGTATGTTTTGTCGTATAGATAAAATTTCAATAGGTTTCTTTAACGACACAGATATATATATATATAACTAAACACAGTGATAGACTGAAGGGCATCTTTATTTGTTGCAACTAGTTTCGTAATTTACATTCTTCCGCATCGGGCAACCTGTAAGGTAATAATTATTAAATTGAAATAAATTAAGTAATGATGTAAGATAAAATAAAGTATGTACAAGATATGATGAATTTAATGGGCAGCAAAATCATAAGAATATAGAGCAACAAATTCAAAATGTCATATGTCAAAAATGAGTAGAAATTAAGTGTGGGTGACAGGTTCCTAGTCTAGAAACACGGCAATTCACAGGTCCACTTACAGATTCATTGGTTGGTCATCAGTGAGTTTGTATGGAGAAGTTTTTCGTCTTTATTGCAATTTTTCCAGGTAGTGAGCAGAATTCAGCTTTTGTTTTGTGGGACTGAGACTGAAGGATCTTAATGCAGCGTTCACTTAAATACTTTCTCAGCTGGGGAACGGTGAGGTAGATAATTTACCATTCAGTTTTGATGGTTCTAGAAATGATAATTTTCTTGTAAAATTGTCGACGTAACAACAATACGAGATTTTGAATTTTATTTTGATATCTATTATACGATGCAGGATTAATACTCTATTAATCCTGAAGCGATATGACTCTATACTACATCATACATTTAGCCTAGACTGTATCCCGTACAGATTGGCAGTACTGATTGAAGCTTACCGGTAAAATAATGAGTACTATTCAGTAGCAAACAGATTGTAAATGCTGTTAATAATTACTGGTACATTTTCATTTAATTTAATAAGTAATATCAATGAAGATCAGCTTTTAGAGGAGATGTGTCAGATGTAACCATTAATTATTTTCTCGAACAAGTACACTGTATAAGTTTTGAGAAGGTTCATTTTGTTAAGTAAAAAATATTATGGAACCAATTAGTCCTATAACATGATCCTTGGCTCTAAGATCTTAAGAATGACTGGAACAAAACAAGAAGATTCCTTACTTATTGCTCCTATCTAGATCAAAGCTGCCGTTTCCTTCACGAAATTATTAAGACAAAAAAAATTATGAAGTATAAAGGTTAAAATGACATAAAGTGTTAAAATGTCATAAAAAGTTATTTTTCTTCAAGATCAGATAATACCCGATTTGTAGAAATGGTGTAAATATTCAGTGAGGTCCATGAATATCTTAATTTCATTTTATTTGAATGTTTGCATGGTTCTAGCATATCGAAATCCCACGACACTTGAAAATTATCCAAGTTTGAAGTGTACTTGAATTAACGCCATTTATTCTCTTATTTCAGAAACCCTCGACAGCACGGCTCTGTCCAGGACTAAATGTCAATTTTTAAGGCTGCTTCTCAGTAACCGTCCGAAATCTTGCCTTTATGAGGTCAAAATCCGTGAATTAACAGAGCATTTGGGAAAATATATTTTAGGATAGATTATCTTTTAGTTTTAAAAACACTGAGTTCGTTCTTATGCAGTTACCTCATTCATCGTTTTAAGGAGGTAAATGAAGCATTTATTTTACCCTTATTGTATAGCGATCCCCATTAAATTTTCTACTTTGGCTCAATAAGTTAAGTTGGATGACTTTAAAATAGATGGGGTTACAATGGTGTATTCCATAGAGGTGAATTTTGTTTATTAATTCCCATTTTCTCTCAACATCATGTATATAGTTTTCTACAGTATGTGAAGGTAAACTTTCATAATGTGATTTGCATTTTTGTACTTTAAATGTGCTTATTTTAGGAATCTAACTCTCATCTTTTGAACTACAGATCTGAATAAAGAAGAGTGAGTTTCGATAGGAATCTCACTTCAACGTGACTTCTAGTTCTTGAAAGAATTAGGCTGAGTTTTTGGAGCATTTATTTTACCCTCATTGTATAGCGATCCCCATTAAATTTTCTACTTTGGTTCAATAAGTTAAGTTAGATGACTTTAAAATAGATGGAGTTACAATGGTGTATTCCATAGATGTGAATTTTGTTTATTAATCCCCATTTTCTCTCAACATCATGTATATAGTTTTCTACAGTATGTGAAGGTAAACTTTCATAATGTGATTTGTATTTTTGTACTTTAACCTCATGTGCTTAGTTTAGGAATCTAACTTTCATCTTTTGAACTACAGATCTGAATAAAAAAGAAGAGTGAGTTTCTATAGGAATCTCACGTCAACATGACTTCTAGTTCCTAAAAATAGTAGGCTGAGTTTTTGGTTGTTGTCACTTGGTACTAGAAAGACAATTTGATAAAGTAATAGGCTAATTTGTTCTTCATACTCCTGTCTAAACAGTATCATATAAGCACTACAATAACTATTGTGATAATCATTGGGATTATTATAACTAAATATCCATATTATATTTACTTTTATTATATATATATATATATTATATATATATATATATATATATATATATATATATATATGAATAAACTTGATCACGAAGTATATAAAACGTGATGCTATGTTACAAATAAAGTTTTGCCACGAAGGAAAAAAATTAAAAAGCGAGATAGCCAAGTACTTTCGGTCCTGTTCGGACCCTTTACTGAGGCCTCAGTAAAGGGTCCGAACAGGACCGAAAGTACTTGTCTATCTCGCTTTTTCATTTTTTCCTTCGTGGCAAAAAACCTTTATTTATATATATATATATGTATATATATATATATATATATATATATATATATATATATACATATATATATATATATATATATATATATATATATATATATATATATATATATATATATATATATATATATATATATATATATATGTAAATGTGGCTCCAGATTATTGTACCAAAAGAAGTGTCACCTAACTGCAAAAGCGTCTCCAATCAACACTGGTCTCTTTGATGAGATATTAAAATATTTACAACAATGGGCGATGTTTCCAAACTTCACTTAAATATTGACGAAGAAAAATCAGCAATTTCCATACCTGCAATTTAACTTGATCTAAAAGGTGTCTTTCTGGATACTTACAGTTATATAACAAATATATATATATATATATATATATATATATATATATATATATATATATATATATATATATATATGTCTTGTCAGAAACATAACCGGTATAGGTAGGCTACAGCGCCAAACGTTTTTATCCTTTCTAAATTTACACTTCAGATATTGTACTGCAGGTAACACTCCATGACGTCTTTAAAAATTCAATAAATTTTGTTTAATTTTTATAGAAATCGTGAATTAAGCGAAAATAATCAAAGTTACAAGACGAACACAGACTATACATAGGTATCTTCACTCTATGAAAGGCTTTGACACTTGCTAGATTTTCACCAGGTCACGTGACTCCTAGACATAACCCGTAACTACCCACACAGAAATTTTAAATGACACCAAATTGATCTTAAAATTCCTTGCTCTTTCATTCATTCGTTCCTTTGAAATTTTTGTGCTCTTAAAAGTTGAGAGCGTCTCGATCCACTTGTGCCGTCACAAAAAGACCAAATCCTCCGTAGTGAAGAACTCCAAGTTCTTCACAGTTCACACTTGTTTCGTTCCTCGCTCATTCTTGGGTTGAGAGGTTCGTTTCGTTTTCCTGGAAACTTTCATTACTATATATTGCTGCTTTGTTCATGCAGAATTCAAACCAAAGAGAAGCAACCCAGAACGCGATCGGTCTTCAAAAAATAGTATAGTAGGTACAGTTAGGTAATAAGGAATCACCCATGCCAGCAGATCATTCAGTTAATAAGTTTTTATTAAAAACTTGTAGTAAAACGTGCAACATGGCTCCCATCAATTCTACAGGAAGATTAGGTCGTACCTAATGTATGAAAAAGGACAGGAGACAAAAATGCCGAAACCATTAAAGTTCTACACCGGTACACCGTAGGTAAAGTTAGTTCAGTTCTGTAAAATGTGAGGAGAGCATGGACTGAAATTTGTAGAGTGGAGGAGAACACCACCGAACATTTATTCACGTGTAAATTTCTATAAAAATCAAATCAAGATATAAATTTAGGGACACTGTTATCCCCGAGCAGAAAACTGGGAGATATAGAAGGATAGCCCTCAAAATTAAGAATGTTCTTAACCTGGAAAGCGATGGATGTCAAAGCTAAGTAACACGGCTCTGCCTCACTTATAAAGAAGAAGAAATGAAAGGGAGTTGGGGTAAAAGTAAATAAAGCTTTGCACCTCAGTGTAGTGTGCCCGCAACTGTGTTTGTGGAGTGAGCGTCTAGAAACCTGGAACTGATACCATGCAAGATGATCGCTCCTAGAGATTACTTCCTACCTTTTCCTGCTTTTTACCTCTTCCTGCTAAAAGCTTTTAAGTAATCGTAGTCTTCCCAAAAAAGACTCCACAAATACTCCCTTGATACCTAGGTAGTAGTGGCAGTACTCCACCTCTCCAGAGGGATACTTTTGAAAGCCCTACGATTGGCTTATCAACAGCCAATCAGGAGTGTCGTAAGGGACGGGTCTAGACATCAAATGCAGCTTAATCAACGGCCAAATACAGGGCTGGAAACTCGGTCTCTCGAGAGAGTTCACATATAGGCAGTATGTATGTTCCACCTCTCCTGAGGGATACTTTTGAATGCCCTACGATTGGCTTATCAACAGCCAATCAGGAGCGTCGTAAGGGACGGGACTAGACATCAAATGCAGCTTAATTTGAAGGCACAGGATATTGGTACGGCAACCGTATCCCGATCGCGGTAGATATTGGTACGGCAGTGAATTGCACATGCGTCAATTTCAGACTTCTGCCGTACAAATAATATAGTGTGGTGGGGGTACGGCAGATTCTGTCAGTGGTGCCGTATTGCGCTCTTGACTTGCTGTAGGTACGGCAGTTAGCTGTATCCGTTTACCAGTTTGCAAATCATACTGTATTATGTGACTAGAGTTCGGCTTTTAGGTGGGTCAGTCCCGCTTTTTTTAGTTAGCAAAATGTCCCACCCACTTTTTGTTTTCCTTTTGTGAATTTTGTTCCATTAAAATTGTCCCAATTGGAATAGTGCTGAAATTTTGTTTAATTTTGCCATTTCACTATCTGGTAAATTCAATCGTCTTTTCCGACATCTGCAATACCCAATGAAGAAGGAATATTGTAGTGTATAATGGCGGCCCTTTGCAACTGCCGATGTCGGGCAGAATAAAGGGCCGAGAAGGTCAACAAAGGTACGATGGTAGTGTACTATATATTTATATATAATCCACTTTGAACCTCCTCTTCGGAGTTCTTTTCAGGGCCGATTCGATTGTTCGTTACCTACGTATATACAATTTTTGAAAGTTTAAGTCTTCACAGATGTCTATGGCCTATTTCAGCTCGTTAAAGCCAAAGCCTGAAAACATCTGTTTTTCGGCGAAAACTAATGTATTATTCCGAGGTTCATGCTGTTCCGTCGCCATTTTTCTTGCTGTCACGGATATACCCGAGGCAGTAAACAAGGGTTCACGCATGCGCAATTCACTGCCGTACCAATATCTACCGCGATCGGGGTACGGCTGCCGTACCAATATCCAGTTTGTAATTTTTTTTCTTTTTTAAACTACTACCTACACCTATCCTATACCCTACATGATGGATGGCCTTAGAGTTAGTGAATTTGTATTTTGAAAAAAAAATAATGGTTACTAACTGAAAAATATTTTTATAGAAATGTATAATGTTCAACTGCATCAGGTTAAGCTAACTGTGCACCATTCAACAGCACCAAACCCAACTTAACCCTAATGCATACCTCAAGGGAGCTCGTGATTCTTTCACCCTTTCAAATACCATAAGTTGGCTACCACTGTAAAGCACACGTTCCACCCTAGGCTATCTGGTTAGGTAGTTAGGGCATACTTAGGTATGTCTGAAATTGGTAGTAGGCTAGAGTAGCCTAGCATAGGCCTCTGTAGCCTATAGCCTAGTATAGATCACTACGGATCAACTCGCAATGAACAATGCTTCTTTAGCAGTTTATTTAGCGAAGACAGACACTTTGGAGCCTTTTGGAAGTGGAGTTATACCTTCCAATTTATAAAGCTTCAGCCTTATATGCCCATTGTACAGACCTCGTGAATCTACTAATGTCACACACACTTCGAAATAATTCCATAGTGAACTTGGTAAACAAGTATGCAGAAGTTACCCAAGTATATATCTTAGTTTAACTAGATCACTGAGCTGATTAACAGCTCTCCTAGGGCTGTCCTGAAGGATTAGATTTTTATTTACATGGGTAGGAACCAATTGGTTACCTAGCAGCGGGTCCTGCAGCTTACTGTGGGATCCGAACCACATTATATTGAGAAATGAATTTCCAGTCACCAGGAATGAATTCCTCTATTTCTGCATTGGTGGCAGCTGGGAGCGAACTCTGGCTGCCTAATTAGTAGGCAATTACACAGCCAATTTGTCCTATGAGGAACTGGTAGTATGCAGAGTATGGAGACACAGATATTCAGTGTTACTTGATCAAGCCAGAGCAGCATTTTCCCGAGATGTAACCAAGTACCAAGACGTTTCTCTGAAAAAAGAAAAAAGGGGGAACACCATTGTTTAAAAACTGACCGTAGAATTTTCTTTAACATAATCACATTGTTTCCCACTCCCAAATTACAATTACAGAGGTACTCATCAAGGTAGAAATAGGGTACCTATCCGCTGCGGCCCAGACTGAGGCAGTTACGGTTTTTCTATGCAGTGCAATAGTACTAACAAACATCCAGGATTGCTTCTGTACAATATAGACTAGGTACAGTGGTGTTCAAATCTCATGCGACATGATTCTTTTTGTATCGTCCAGATTCTCAGACTCAACGTGATGTTGCCAAGTAGTGTTATACTTTTTTCTAATGTCATACATGTCGAAAAGTTTGTGAATTCACAGCTAGCCCTATTTTCCTTATGGTTATATAAATATGATCAATTTTATGCATTGGTATAATTCGTAATCTGTGTGATTTGAACTGATTTTCTTTTTTTACGCTGCTAAGTTCAAAGTACGGTGTGATAAGGTTAGCGCGACCATCAACGAAAGCACACTTAACATGCTCTTCGGACTAGGGTGGCCATTTCCAAATTCCCTAAAAGGACAATTTTTTTTTCCCGTCACCAGTTTTTAACCTAAATTAAACATGATTATTGAGGAGTTGAGATAAAAATGTATGATGTATATATATTATATATATATATATCTTATATATATATATATATATATATATATATATAACTTGACTCGAGTGTTTTAATGTCAAATAGTGTATGAATAATGAACTGAAATTAATTAATATTGAATTTTATTCATGATTGAACAAGTTATTACATAACTGGGGTGAAAAAATTAACATTATTTCAGAAACTAAAGGAATTAGCAATCTAATGTTAGTATTTTGCCCCTTTCCTTGCCATCTCTAAGAATTTTCTGTTGGCTAGAAGTCTTTTGTACATGGCTGGGCAGATACAAGTACACTGCGGCTCCATGCTTAGTGTTCCTAACTGTGCCAACAGCCACTATATGAAATTATTGGCATAATGAAAAAAAAAATCAATGGTTATTTTGACCATAAATTCTCACTGTTTTAGTATATGTATTCGTATTTATTCATATCTTTAGTTATTATTATATATATAATATATAATATATATATATATATATATATATATATAGTATCAGACAGACCCAAAAAGCAGGACAAATTAGCGTCCTTCTTAAGGTGAAGCAGGACAGAGGACAGAATGCTCAAAAACAGGACTGTCCTTCCTACAGCAGGACGTCTGGCCACCCTACTTCGGACCGATCAAAACTACGTCTGCTGCATTATGACAGTAGACCTAATAAGCTCAACAGTCATAACAACATTTTCAAAGTAGGAATATGAATTAAAACAAGTTTTCTTTGAATGTTGAAGCTTTCGACTGTGTTGAAGCTACCTGTATGTTGGAAAATGTTTTATAGGCCTAAAAAAATAACTAAGCCTTCTGAGATATAATGTTATTAATAAATTTATTTGTAGAGATTATCTGTTTTTTGACGAATACAATAGGAATATGAATTACAACCAGTTTCCTTTGAATGTTGAAGTTTTAGGCTACGTTTAAGCTGTCTATATGTTGTAAAATGATTTATAGGCCTAAAAGAATAATCTAAGCCTTATGAGAGGTAATGTTACTAAAGTTTCTATTTGTAGAGATTACCTTTCTTTGAGGAATAAAAGATGATGATTTTGATTATATGGAGAAGATGACTATTAATCGAAATATCATAAGTATTAATATCACGGCGTATGGAACACTTGTTTTTTGACTGGTTTAAAATATTATTTTCTTAAAAGTCCTCCTTGCTTTTGGTGTATAATTTATTCTTTCATAAGGTAACTTGAAAAACAAGAATGGGTTGATAACCTCATTTGCTTTCTGGCCAGAAATTGTTAACAGAGAGATGTGACAGTTAATTGTAAACTAAAGAAATCTAACACCTAAGCCTAGAAACAATATCTTGGCTTTGAAAAATGAATAATTGCATAGGCAAATATTTGCTTGTATGCCACAATTTTTTTTAAACATTTAAGAATTATAACAATTATGTATGAAAATCCAAATATTCCTCTAACACATATAAAGTAAGTGTTTTCAAGATAATTTCATTGTCGTTACTCAGTGTAGACCTACTTATGTTACACCGGGTGGTTGTTGTTGCACCGAGACTAATGATAGATACGTCACACATGCTCCCCTCACACGATATCGGTGGGCGCATTCCACTTTTGTATATACATATTTACATTTTTTCAGCATTGACGTGTAAAAGCAATCAAATAGGACTATTTCAAATTTTTTTGTTGGCTTTGGAAGTATTATTAATGTTATGACAATTTTTTGTGTGTTTCTTTTATTTATTTGAACTGATGCTTGATGACGACTTCATTTTGGTCAAATGCTTCAGCGATGTGTGAACGAAAGCTTTGAAAATGTTTCGAAAGTTTTTTCTGAAATTTGATCCACGTGACATTTTCTTACAGTTTTGAAATATATGACAGATTTCACTCTTATGAAACATATTATGTCCATATTGTATGCAATAATCGCGTTTCCGCATTGAAATAATATATAAATATGGAGCATGCTAGGTTGCCAGTTAGTGAATTTTGAACGAAATCCTATGGAGTCATGTCGCAGGAGATTTGAGCATCACTACAAACCGGCGGTCCTTGTCCCTCCGACTGGATGTAAACATTCCAATTTGCTTTTGGCCGTTGTACGTGGTGGAAAGACGTGTGTGTTGTTTTGTTGATTTCTCTATTCTTCAATCCAGGTAGGATTTTTCCTTACTACTTTTAGTATACATAATGGTGAATATATTAGCTGTATAAGTGATGAATACACAACAAACCCTAGTTGTTCCTACATGATACACAAACCCTCAGCCCTTTGCATCAGGAATTACTTTTAGTGTACGCTGGAAAACTGCCGCTGAAGTTTCAAACAAGGTGATTAGGTAGTTAACTATTCTCCGCTAGTCGGGCGTCCCGCCCAACCGGACGTAAACATTTCAATTTTCTTTTGGTCGCCATTGAGTGAAGGTGTGTTTATCGCCTCTGTCTGACTTCTGTTTGTTTACTTTCGCCACTGGTGAGATCTTTCCTTAATTTCTGTCTGTATATTTGGTGTATACTTGTGTTTGACATTACAGTGGACCCCCGTATTCATGGGGGGGATGCGTACCAGAGACACCCCCCACGAATAGTTAAAAACTGCGAATACTTAGAAACCCCTCAAAAAATACCTATAACTGCCTATCTTGAAAGTTAAAATACCAATTGTATACCTTAAATAACATCCTACTTCAAATATACTTAAAGTTACCATCCTATTACTGTATTAATTTTTGAGATATTATTAATATAATTTCAAAGTCATCTTGAACATTTTACCATAAAACATAGAGAGAGAGAGAGAGAGAGAGAGAGAGAGAGAGAATAACTCATTACTCCTTCCCCTCTGTGAATATGCACAATGATGCTCAAATGTCATGCGACATTGACGCCCTAGGTTTTCGTTCAAAATTCACTAACTGGCAACTAGCATGCCCCATATATATCTATTATTTCAATGCGGAAACGCGATTATTGAATACAATATGGACATAATATGTTTCATAAGAGTGAAATCTGTCATATATTTCAAAACTGTAAGAAAATGTCACGTGTAGCAAATTTCTGAAAAAACTTTCAAAACCTTGTCAAAACTTTCGTTCACACATCGGTGAAGCATTTGACCTAAAAGAAGTCGTCATCAAGCATCAGTTCAAAAAAAAAAAAACTAATAAAATTGTCATAACATTAATAATGCTTCCAAAGCCAACATAAAATTTGAAATAGTCCTATTTGATTGTTTTTATACGTCTATGCTGAAAAAAATGTAAATAAGTATATACAAAAGTAGAATGCGCCCACCGATATCAACGTGTGTAGGGAGCGTGTGTGACTGTGACGTATTTATCATTAATGTCAGTGCAACAACAACCCCCCGGTGTAACATAAGTAGGTCTACACTGAGTAACGACAATGAAATTATCTTGAAAACACTTACTTTATATGTGTTAGAGTAGTATTTGGCTTTTCATACATAATTTTTATAATTCTTAAATATTTATAAAATTATGGCTTACTTGCAAATATTCGCCTATGCAATTATTCTTTTTCAAAGCCAAGATATTGTTCCTAGGCCTAGGTGTTAGATTTCTTTAGTTTACAATTAACAGTCATATCTCTCTATTAGCAATTTCTGGCCAGAAAGCAAATGAGGTTATCATCACAGTCTTGTTCTTCAAGTTACCTTATGAAAGAATAAATTATACACCAAAAGCAAGGAGGACTTTTAAGAGAAAATTTTAAACCAGTTGAAAAACAACTGTTCCATACGCCTTGACATTAATACTTATGATATTTCGATTAATAGTCATCTTCTCCATATAATCAAAATCCTCATCTTTTATTCCTCAAAGAACAGGCAATCTCTACAAACAGAAACACTAGTAACATTACCTCTCATAAGGCTTAGATTATTCTTTTAGGCCTATAAATCATTTTACAACATATAGGCAGCTTAAACGTAGCCTAAAACTTCAACATTCAAAGAAAACTGGTTGTAATTCATATTCCTATTGTATTCTTCAAAAAACATAATCTGTACAAATAAATTCATTAATAACAGATTATATCTCAGAAGGCTTAGATTATTTTTTTAGGCTTACAAGACATTTTGCAACATACAGGCAGCTTAAACACAGTCAAAATATTCAAAGAAAACTTTTTAAAATTCATATTCCTACATTGAAAATGTTATTACTGTTGAGCTTATTAGGTCTACTGCCTTACTGCAGCAGACGTAGTTATGTTGACCAGTCCGAGGAGCAAGATTGATGGTACAGCTAACCTTATCACACCGTACTTTGAACTTAGCAACCTAAAAAAAGAAAATCCGTTCAAATCACACAGATTACAAATTATACTAATGCATAAAAGGGATCATATTTATATAACCAAAAGGAAAATAGGGCTAGCTGTGAATTCACAACCTTTTCGACATTTATGACATTAGAAAAAAAAGTAAAATATTACTTGGCAACATCACGTTGAGTCTGAGAATCTGGATGATACAAAAAGAATCATGTCGCATGAGATTTGAGCACCACTGTACTCGAACTGCCATTTACTCCCCTGCCCTCCTTTCTCGAATTAAATAAAACGACTAGGAATTGCTATTTCTTTTATTAATCTTGTAGAGACATCTATAATGTTTTCATTATAATGCAAGAACTTGCTAAGGTCTCTATGTATATCAGTCAATGTAGAATTCTCTGGCCTTTCCGCCAATATAATAATCATGTGTATACATAGACTACGTCTGTCCATATTGTCATTTATATGTCTGTAAACAAGCACAAATTGTCAGCCATAATCCGACTCAGTGCATTTGGACCTCTGCTGACCTGACCCAGGTACTACATGTCCATCAATACAAGTCATTATATACCCCACGCTTGGGCAATAAAGCATCAGTACCCAGATACCTGTCTTATCTATGTCCTCACAATATTATTAATATTTGAAAATTAGTTATTAAGTAAATTATTTATTAATCATGCTACAAAAATAAACATACACAAGTAAGAGAGAGAGAGAACAATTTTATTGTTATTTTTTAATCTCATTAAACTTAATATTATTTGAAAATTAGTACTGTCAACTATTATTTTATCATAAAATGTGGCAGTACCCTTAAAGATATATACATATGTACATACGTACATACACTTCTAACACTTCCGGCCAAAACAGAGGGAGAGAGTTACCACTATTGCATACGTATCTTATGGGGCAAGTGAGAGAGCTATCCTTATTTGAAAAAGTGAAATGGAAAGATTATTATGTTTCTTTAAAATTCTATCACGTGAATTTTGTATCAGTTATATTATTATTTGAAAATATTAATGACCATACATACATGTACCATAAAAATCCTCTCATCTCGGTAAAAGAGAGAGAGAGAGAAATTACATGAACATTAGTTGGCAACATGACAACACTCCCCCTCCTGTCACATTACTCTACATATTTGACAGCTCTGGACCTAAGATGATTGCCAAGATCTAAAAAGAAAGATGTGGGTTAGAATGGATTTTCCTTTATTCTTACATAATTTTTTTATTTATCTAAAATCTTACAAATTCACCATAGTATTTTCTTTAATGAATTGATATTATTGCTGTTTACATTAATATTAATATTTGAAAATTAGTAAATCCTTCCACACTCATGCCTTTTCAACTGCCTAGAAGCTTTCCTGTAGCATCTATGATGCCCGTGATTTGCCTCCAAGTCAGAACTGGATGATAAATGGTGCACAGCCACCCACAGACATGCCTTTCCAATGACAGTTGGTCACAACAGAACTGACGGGATGGCAGCCTGTAGGCAAACCCCATCAGCCTCCCTTGGATGTCTGATATGTCTTCTCCCTGGTGCAGGGGAGCGGGACAGTGACCTTTGTTTAGGAGAGCTAACAGGACGGACAACCATCTCCGCCACTGACACTTCACTTGGCACTTTATCACTAGACTTTTGCCACTTTGTCCATGAGGACTCTAAGAGACGCCTGCAACTCCGACACAGAACTTATTACTAGGTTGAACTTTTTGTCGAACTTAGAATTAATCCTAGACTCTAGACTGGCAATGACATCGAGTTTGGAAGCATGGGAGCTGAGCAGTGGAATATGAGGAGGGAGAGAAGGAGGGCTGAGGATAGGCGAAAGATTTTTACCAGGAGTAGAAGGAACAGCCAGATTGGAGTCTGTCTTAGGCCCAGGGGAAGAGTCCCTACTGACCTAAGCTCTACTACTTTCGGCTCTAGCAGCCGCCTTCTTGATCCTGTTCTTTTTTAATCTATTTAGGTGAGATTCCAAAAACTTCCACCTACTTTCATCCCACTCCTTACACTCATCACAGTTAAGATCTCTTGAACATACCTGCTCTCTACAATTGCAGCACATAGTGTGTGCAACATAACACAGCTTGGTCAATCTAGTCTTGCAGCCTTTTCTACAATAGCGAAGACTGGAAGCACTAGAATCTGACATACTAATATTCTAAAGAAGAAAAAGCTAAAGTTAATGCAACAAAGCTGAAGGCAACAGACAAAATGCAAGACTATGGAAGCTACCATTGTGGGAGCTCTCCAGGCAGTCTCCTGGCGAGACCTGCGGTCATTTACAGCGTCTAAGGTCGCTGCTTCCTCTGGACCATCATTCCAGGAGAAGACTTGGCCTTCAGGTGACTATGCCAGTCTGGGGGTAGGGCTATCACCTACCTGGCCCACTGGATGGCAAACCTGGGGGCAAACCTGGTACTCAAGAGGCGTGACACTGTCCTCTCTCAAGTTACCAGGTCCCTTGGCTCAGAGTCGGTATGGGTTTTGTGGAATGGACTGTTTCTGGGTTCTACTTCTTTTCAATAGGGAACAGGTAGATGCTGCAGTGGACAAGTACTGGATGACGATAAGGACTGGCTTGTTCACCAGGCAGTGGTGAAGGCTTCAGGGCCTTTGCACTTCACTTTATCTAGACCTTCGAGTCTAGGTAGCACCTCCTCGGCCCCAAAGAAGCCCTCCTTTTCTAAGTGAGCCTGAGTAACAACCCAGCCTTCTTCTTCGAAAGGAGTGGCGTCATGCCCCTTTCAGCCACCCTTACCTTCAGAAAAAGGCGGTAAGGGTAGGAAGAAGAAGGGGAAATTTTAGCATTGGCATTCCCCTTCATCTGCTGCTGCTAGTGGGGGTTTGTCTATTGAACCATTGGGCAACTAGGCAGCGATACAGAGCAAGAGACATGGGTAATGGATGTCCTTCGGGAGGTATATCTACTTCCCTTTGAGTCTCTGCCACCCTTCACCAACTACCCGGTCCAGCTTCCTTCTTATGTACTGAGATCCACGAAACACCAGTTACTGTTAGAAGTGCAGAAGCCGAGCAAGATTGCTGTAGAAGTAATATTGGATTGGTCTCCAGGATTCTACGGCAGAGTCTTTCTCATGGAGAAGACTTTTGGGAGGTTGGAAACCAGCCATAAACATTTCTCCCCTGAATTGATTCATTTGCCAGACTTGGTTTGAGATGGAGACAACATGTTCAGTGTTGGCCTCAATTAGGGAGAATGACTTCATGCTTACAGTAGACCTGAAGGGTGCATATTTCCAGATACCCATCCATCAGGCATCCTGCAAGTACCTACGCTTCGTCCTCGGGGATACGGTCTACCAGTTCAAGGCTATGCTTCAGACTCTCGACCATCCCCTAGGTGTTCATGAGAGTGTTCAACCTGGTCTTGACTTGGGCACAGGACGTCTTTTGTGGTATCTCGATGATTGGCTAGTCCTGGCGAGCTCATGCACGCAGTTTTCAGTTGCTACAGGACAGGGATCAACTCCTCAGGTTTTGCCAGGATCTAGGGATCCTGATAAATCTGGAGAAGTCTGATCTTAAGCCCAAGCAGAGGACATTGTACCTGGGAACGCTGATAGACATGTCAGCAGCAAGTTTTCCCCTTGGACTCTTGTATTAGCAGGTTCAGAGAGGCAGCACAGTGCTGTTCCTGGCATGAAAAGAGCAACCTGCTTGTCTTTTGCAAGTCTTGATAGGTTGTCCTCCAGTGAGACTGGGGTAGTGCGGGTCGCAGTCCCACAATCCTCTGTCATTCCTTGTTCCTCTCTCACAGGAGGTGAGGGAAGACTTGGATTGGTGGCAAGACGACAGGAACCTCATTGTAAGAGCGGATCTTTCCACTCCCCCTCCGGACATGCTCCTGTTCTCAGATGCATTGAGCAAGGGATTGGGCGCACACCTGTAGGAGTTACTAACTTCAGGATTGTGGAACCTTCATGACAAGCACCTTCACATCAACATCCTGGAACTTAAGGCAGCCTTTCTTGCTCTCCATGAGTTTCGGGAATGTGTGATGGGACACTGTGGTATGTATCGATGAGTGTCAACACTACAGTAGTGGCATATGTCAACAAGCAAGGGGGTCTCACCTCCCTCAAGCTTCACCGGTTGACAGTGCAGGTGCACGAGTGGGCTCAGTAGAGCTGTTGACCAGGTACATTTCTAGGCAAGAGGAATGTAGTGGCAGACAAGCTCAGATGCCAAAACCAGGTGACAGGAACCAAATGGTCCCTTCACCAGGATAAGTCAAGAAGGCTTTTTAGCCTATAGGGGCATCTAGTCGTTGACTTTTTTGCCACCTGGTTCAACAGGAAGCTAAAAACCTTGTGTTCCAGTGAGCACCTGTATCAGACCAGTTCCAGCATATGTAAGTAGGACCTGGATACAAGCAGGCCTTGGTGTGTACTTTTGATCCACTGACGTGAACAGCGTTTGGTACGAGGGGTTCGCAGAGCCCTCTCTCTCTCTCTCTCTCTCTCAATACAGGCAGGAAGATATATTCTGAACTCTTGCTTCATGTTACTTAAGTTGATTGAGGGTATGTCATGGAAACACAGAGTTATCCCAAAATAGATATATTCTTCTAAAACATTACATCGTGAGATAGGTTTTGCAGAGAAGAATTGGATGTCTATGACAGACGAAGGAGAAGGAGGAAGTGATCTCTTACAGATTGATTTACAAAGCGATAGGTTAGCAAACCTAACAAAAGATATGTGTGTACAAACAAATGCCTCTTTTTAGGTTAAGACATTATCATTTAAGTTCTCATGAGAGCCAAAGTAGGTTCCCATGCAAGGAGGTTGACGTTCGTGTTTTCTATTTATGCTTAGCTAGCCTTCACACGCATCCTGTGATTGTGGTTTTCGGCATACTTTCCGAGTTGACCCCTAACCTGAGTAAGTGGTATGCGTTTCTTCTAAGGAGTGTCCTACATTACTTTTATCATGTAATTTGGATATTACATATCTGACGTGTCTATTTTTCAACACGCCCATAGGAAGAAGAAAGGAAAAAAGTGAAAGGAGACCAGCCAACTCTCTCATTCTCCCTTCCATACAATCATCTTGAATAAGATACAAACTATCCCACCAGGGGCACTGGATGAATTACGCATCTTGTTGGGCAGCCATCACCGGACTCAAGGAAAAAGTGTCCAAGGACCTGTGGGCAATGTCCTTCAGGTAAAAGGAAGTGAACGTGGTTTGCTGCCAGAAACCAGTACTACTCAGAACCCTATAAACAGACAAGTTCTTAAATACTAGAGTGGAATTTGTTCCTCGTATGTCATGTGCTCCTATTTAATCACCTCACATAGCCAGAATGAAATGGTGCTAACAAAAAGTCTACGACACCTAGGCCTTAGGTGACGAGTCCTTTTTAGATAGTAGTGCAGAGCTCTGATGGGACAAAGCAAAACTCGTGCCGTTCGCTGCCCACAAACTCATTTAGGGAGGGAATTGAAAACGAGGCAAATCTATCATCATGCACCGAGGGATTTTGAGTCGTGGCTACAAATTCTGGGGCAAATTTGAAAGCCACCGACCGCCAATCCCTGATGTGTTTAACATTGTAACTCAGGCCATCAAGCTCTCCAACTCTCTTCAAGGAAGCCAAGGGCAACAGGAAAACTGTCTTTCAAGTCAGTTTACTGTTTGACAATCAATGTAGTGGCTCATATGAGACTACTCACGACCAGAGTAAGATCCCATGTCAGAGGTTTGAGTTCAAAACTCCTGAACAACATTGAGATTTCCCAGGATAAAGATTTCTCCATGCCCTTTAAGTGCAGTACTAACCATAAGGCTGCCTTGTAGCTTGTGACAGCCAAGACGAAAAGACCTTTCTTGTTTTGGAGAAAGATAAGAAATCCGTTATCTGCTGAACAGATGTCTTGAGTGGAGAGAAACCCCGTCAACAACACCAATCGCAGTAGATGGCCCACTTGCTTTGGTAAACCACTGACAAAGACCTCCAAGATAGCTGGACATCTGGCCCCCTGCTTTGCAAGAAAACCCTAGCTCACAGGAGATATTTGACAGTCTCTAGCCATGAAGCGATGGGGACCCTACCAACTGGTTGAATCTCCACATGAGGCTGGCAAAGGAGGTTGTGCCAAGGGGGAATTTTTCTCGGAATTCTCTGGCAGAGGAAACAGGTCTGGGAACCACTCTGCCTGTGGCCACAGAGGTACCACCAAGGTGATCCTGAGATTCCTGGAATTCATTACTCTGTTGAGGACTTGATGGATCAGGCAGAACGAAGGGAAGGCGTACACCTCGAGATTATCCCAAGGATGCTGTAGAGCGTTTTCCGCCAAAGAAAGAGGATTTGGGACCACTGAGAAGTATACCTCCAGCTGACTGTCGAAGCAGGTGGCAAAGAGGTCTAACATGGTCTTCCCCAAAGGTGAAACACCCTGTCTGCTACGTCCTGATGCAGAGACTTCTCCATACCTAGGACTTGAGTACAACAACTTAGCTTGTCGGCCACCACATTCCTCCTGTCTGAAATGTACCTGGCCATGAGTTCCACCAAGTTGTCAATTACCCACTAGTGCATCTCAAATGTTATGGAGGAGTAATTTTAGTTTATATTTGACAACATCTCCAAAGGTTGTGTGAGAGAGAGAGAGAGATTGGTGGAAGAATGAATGGGAGTGGTTAGATGGCGGTCGGAAGCATGTCTGTTGTGGCACTCTGTAGGTAGTCAATGGAAGTCTGTTACGAGAGTTGTAAACAGTGAGGCGTCTGGTCAAGTCAGTGTTGGTTTTGGCAGCAGTTTTCCTTTGGTGTTTCGTTGTTTGAGTGTTATTTGATAGATTTTGGGGTTGTGAAGTTGTTGTGCGTGTGTCTGTCTGGTTGTGGTGAGGTTAAGAAGGTTGGTGGTGCATTTTCGGTGTCTGTTAGTGGTGGTTGGGGCAGGGTTGGTTTTTGGCGGGTTGTTGTACTGGCTGTAAGTCGTGTGGTTGTCGTGTTTTTTTCAGGCGGTTGGTGTTCATCTGCATTTAGTCGTTGGGTTATTGAGTTTTTTGTGGGGTTGTGGGTCCCGGTGGTTGATTTGTGTTTGGTTGTCGGCGGTGGTTGTGTGTTGGCTAGCCTATAGCTTATATCCAGTGGACGACAGCACAGCCTAGTCCTAGGTATCAGAGCCAGCGGGGGAGTACCTGTTGTGTTTTTTGTTCTGTATGTAGGTATTGGGGCAATTGTCCTGCTGTGTTTTTTAGTGTTAAGTGGAAAGTGTGATTGAGGGTGGGTTGATAGCTAGACAGGTTAAGTTTATGTGGGGAGGTTACTTGTTTTTGTGATCCCGCCACATTATTTTTTGGCGCCCGAACAGGGACTGTTGGTGTGGCAGCTGCAGGACAATTGGTCTAGGATAGTGTGTATGAGTGGTGAGAAGTTGAGATGGAAGGATTGAGTGAGGGTGGAGAGGCTGAAGGAGGAGTTGAGGTTGGAGAGGGAAGTAAGAGGACAATTAGAAGGGATAATGATGAGGCTAAGGGTAGAGTGTGAGGAGCTGAAGAGCGAGTTAGAGGAAATGAGAGGAATGCTAAAGGAGTGCAAAAGTGGAAATGAAAGAAGAAGTGAAAGGAGCAGAAGAGAGAATGGTTGAGAAAATGGATGAAAATTCTTGGGGATGATGAAGGGGTTCATTGGGAGAGGGAGCTGTAGGGGGTAGGCCTACTGGGTCCTTGTGATAGGCCAGAAGTGGTAAAGACAGTGGAAGAGCGAGGGGATGAAACTACGAGTGACGAAGGTGACTTGTTTGTGGTAGGTAAAGGAAAGAAGGGAAAGAGACAGGATAAGGATAAACCTGAGGACAAGAATAAGAAGGGGGCTGAGGAAAAGAAGACGATTAAGGGAAAGAAGGTTAGGAAGGATGACGGACAGGATGAGACTAGGACTGAATACATTGGGGAAAGGGCTGAGAGTGATAGGAGCGGTGATTTGATAGCGTGAGTGGAAACAGGTGGGTAGAAAGAAGGGTAAGAAGAGCGTAATGAGGAGCATGGATGTTAGTATGGAAGTTGATTCCCTATATTCGGACGAGGTTAAGAGGGATCAGAATGGTAGTAGCGAAAGTGAGAGTGAGCGGGAAGTACGAAAGGCTGTATATATGAGAGATACCCTAGATGTGCACAATACGAGGAATATGGTAGTAGGGACATAGGGGAGGATTATTTTAAGAATATGAGAGGTATTGTGAGGCAAAGTATGGGGTAATAAGAGAGTCTGGGCAAGAGAGTTGGGTGGCTTTTTTGACGGGATTTTTGTTGAATATGTATGGGGTAATGATGAGTGTAGGGAATGTGCCGTATGAGAGTGTGAAAGCCAGGATTGTGGAAACAGGCGAAGAGGATAAGGAGTAGTGTTAGATATAGGAGAAAACATGGTTTTTGATGAGGTAAGAATGAATGTTGGTGAGTCGTTGTCGATGTATGTGTGCAGGTTGGAAACATTGGCCAGGAAAAAGTTTGGGGACGAAGGGATAAATGAGTGTAAAGAGTTAGTGAGGAAGTTGTTGGCGACTGTGCCTGAGAGTGTGTATGAGTTTGTAAATCTGAAACGTAAGGAGAAAATGCGATGGACGAATGAAAGGTTGTCGTGGAACGACATTTTGGAAATAGTAGAGGATTATGAGTTGGATAGGTGTATGAAAGAGAGTAGAAGTGTTAGTATTAGGACTGAAGTGGCTGATGTTATACCAGGTTTAAGAGCTATAGGGAGGCAGTTTTGGAAGGGCCAAGGCGAATGGCAGAGCGAGTGGTTGATAGGAGCGTTAGAGCCAGTAACGTAAGTATGGTTAGCCCTAAGAGAGATCGGAGTGCAAGCGTTGGAAGATTAGGGTCGGTTAGTCGTGAATGAAAGCAGCAATGTTACAGATGTGGAAAGCTAGGGCACAGGAAGAATGAATGTCGGTGGGCGTTGGGAGCTTGCTTCAGGTGTGGGCAAACAGGGCATTTGGTGAGCGAGTGTAAGAAAGATAGGGATGTTAAGTGTTACAGGTGTGGGCAAGTAGGGCATATAGCAATTGGGGATGTCGAGGTACTCGTGTGACTGAGGTGGTTTTGCGGTAATTGCGGGAAGAATGGGCATTATGCTAGGATGTGTAAGGAACAGCGGGCAAAATGTGTTGAATGTGGAATGGAAGGTCATGTGGCGAGTGTGTGTAGGCGAAAGAGGATGAGTCAGGTTGGGAGTTCGGGAAACTAGGTACAAAGGGGATTCAGTTGGGTGGGTCCTCTGGTGTGCGGTCAGTAAGAGTGATGCATGTGCGTGAAGGATTGTTGCATGAAAAAGGGTTTGGAGGAAGAGCTCATGAATGTATGAGTGTAAAAGTGAGGTGCAAAGGGGTGTGTTTGGTTGCTTGATTGATACTGGGTGCAGTGTCAGTGTTCTTTTTAAGAATGGATGTGACAAGTTGCGGAGTGAGTGTGAAATTAGGAAATGTAAAGGGGAGGTACGAGGAATAGGAAATTTGGGTATGCCTGTGGTGGGAATGTTGCGTGAAAATGTAGAAATCGAAGGGGTAGTGATGGAGGAAGGTGACTTTTATGTGATCGAGGGAATGAGTGATAAGTATGATATGTTGTTAGGATACAGGTTCTTGAAGAAGTGTGGGATGGTGGGTCCATCCGAGCAGGAATATGATTGAGTTGCATAGGAAGGGGAATGTACATGGAGAGTTGGTACTTGGATGGGGATGGAGGAGTAAGCAGTAAAATATGGAAGGGAGTGCCGTTGGTTGCGAAAGAGAGTGTAAAAGTGCCGCGAGAAGTTGGAGAAGTTGTTAGTGTGAAAGTTGCGTGGCCCGATAGTCTTGGGATTGTCAAAGGTGACAAGTGTGCATATGTGGTTGAGGCTGTGGATGCGAACAAGTTGGTAAGAGCGAGTGTGCATGTGTACGACGGGATTTTGGATATGGAGAATCCTCGGGTTTTTGTGGCCTCATTGCCGAGTGTTAGGAAAAAGCGAGTGCGGGGTATACGTGAAGGTGATTGTGTGGGGTTGTTGTATACGTTGGTGGATGTGGACGACGAAAGATATGTTAGGGTGCGGCAGGTGATGACAGGTAGCATGAAAGAAAGTGATGAGTGGAAAGTATGATGAGTTGAGAGAAAGAATTGGGGTTGGATGAAAATGTTGGTGATGACGAGAGGGAGCGGTTGATGCAGATGTTGTGGGATAAGGCGGGGTGCGTTGAGTCGGGGTGATGAGGAATTTCAGGGATCTAAGCTCCCAGAGTTCAAGATAGTTTTGAATGACGATACCCCCATATATCAGCATCCCTGACACTTTTCTGCGCCTATTGCCCGAGAGATTGAGGAACAGTGTGAGGAACTTGAGAGAGTGGGAGTGATCGAGAGGAGCGAGAGTGCTTGGAATAGTCCCATAGTCCCAGTACGCAAGACAGATGGAAGTTTGAGGATGTGTGTGGATTACAGGAAGGTGAATGAAGTGACTGTGAAGGAGCGATTCCCGATGAATGTGGTGTCTGATTGTGTGTATAAGATGCATGGGATGAGAGTGTTCACAAAATTGGATTTGGTAAAGGGCTATTACCAGATGCCTCTTGAGGAAGGGAGCAGGCATGTTACGGCTTTTTCGAGTGGTAGCTGCCACTATCAATTCAAGAGGTTAAGTTTGGATTGGCTAATGCGCCTGCTGCCTTCCAGAGGTCGATGAATGTAGTTTTGATAGAAGGAAGGTGACTGTGTTTATAGATGACGTTTTGATTGCAAGTGAGACTGTTGAGGAGAATGTGGAACTGCTTGTTGAGAAGGTGTTAGAACGGTTGGAAGAGGTTGGAGTGAAAGTGAAGCTGGAGAAGTGTACGTGGTTGGCTGGGAAGTGGAATTTCTTGGTCATAAGGTGAGTGCGAGTGGTGTAAGGAAGAGTGAAAAGTTTGTGGAAAAAGTAAAGGAGTTTCCACGTCCCCGGACCGTGCGGAGTTAAAGTGGGTTTTTTGGGTTTGATTGAGTTCGGGAGGAAGTTCGTTAGGGATTGTTCGGGTATAGGGAAGCCGTTGACTGAATGGACTGGGAAGAAAAATTGTACTAAGCTTAGGTGGGATGAGCGAATGGTGGGAGCATTTGAGAGATTGAAAGAGGAGGCTGCTAGGGACGTCACCTTGGCTTTCCGGACTACAGTGAGGATGCCAGTAAGCTTGAGTTGTATGCTGATGCTAGTAAGTTTAGTATGGGAGGATGCTTGGTGCAGATGCAAAAGGTGAATGGGGAGGGACAATTGAGAGTGATTGCGTATGTGATTAAAGCTTTTAATAAAGACAGAGCTTAAGTATTCGGTGGTTGAGAAGGAGCTTGCGGCAATAAGGTTTTGTGTGAAAGCGTTGAAAGTGTTTTTGTATGGGGTAAAATTTGTCATAAGGGACAGATCATCGGCCGTTAGTTTATATGATCAAGAAGGAAAGTGTGAATGCTAGGATTGCGAGACAATTGAGGATTTGAGTGAGTTTGATTTTAACTTAGAATATGTGCCGGGGAGTAAAATGTGATTGCTGATACGATGTCTAGGATGCATGGTAAGGACAGTGGTGTTGTGAAAAGTGACTGGGATCCGAATATGGTACCTGAGGGGTTGGTTGTAAAAGAGAGGTTTGAAGGGAATGACAGAATGTGTGAATGTTTGTTTTCAGCATTGAAAAACTTGGAAGGTAAGGGTCTGGTTGAAGAGGTCCCCGGTAGTGAATGAGTTTTGCGAGTGAGTTGATGAGTGATGTGCAGAAGGAAGTGGTATGTCCGGAGGAACAAGGTGGGCAAGGAGAAGTGTTGTATGAATTGTTGTCAGCAGTAGCTGAGTTGTTTGGATAAAAGTGTTGTTGTATTTGGATGGGACCCCAAGACCGGTTGAATATCGAGGAAGGGTGATACTGGTAATGAACGTGGGGTTTTGATGATTCAGTGCGGGGAACGTGGTTGTAATTGGTTGGTTACAAAAAGGGACTGTGAAGGGGATCTGAGTCAGAATTGTGGAAATGGGGAGTTAGCTGAGGAGGATTGTGATGTGGATAATCAGGTGACGTGGTAGAATGTGTGTATGCATGGGACTCGAGGGAAAATGGTGACGTTTGTCCCAAGTAAATGATAGTGAGTATTGTAGTTTGGTTGACACAGGGGCACAAGTTTCCTTGGTGAGTGGGTCAGTGGTGAGTGAACTTGAGAGATGTGATTGGGAAGTGAAAAGGCAGTCTACAAGTGTGAGAATACATGGGTTGGGACAAGGAAGTGTTTTAGTATGGGAAGAGGTACGGTTAAAGGTTAGGTGGGGGATCTTGAAGTAATGCATAACTTTATAGTTTATATGAAGAAAAATGATATGCCATCTTGTTTTTTAATAGGGATAGATTTTTTGAGGATCCACGATATAGACGTAGATGTAGGAATGGAATTCTTAGAAAGGGGGGCAGGCAAGTAGCTAGGATTCAAGATGGTAATGTGTTTGTAGCAAACTTTGTGGGTATGATTGATATTGCTAGGAGTGAGAATGATCTGTTGAGTGAGGAGAGAATTGAGGAAATGCAAAGAAAATAAAGTGCCTGGAGATAATGTGTTGCGACAATGTGTTTTGGGAGGAGTGCGTGTGGAAGACTGGCCATGTGAGTTGGATGTATATAAGAGGGTTGCTAATCGTTTTGTGGTGTGCAAAAACATAGTGTACTTTTTGCATCAGGAAGGGGTGTATGACAAGGAAGTGTATGTGCCAGTGTTTTCTGTTGAGTCAGCTGTGAGTATGTGTTGGTGCATGATCGGTTTGGGCATATGGGAAAAAATAAGTTGTGGGAATGCATGAGAGAGAGATTGTATGCTCCTGGGTTGAGTAAGATTTGTGTGGATGTGGCTGTCACGTGTGAAGACTGTCAGAGGGGAAAGTATCAGAGTGTGCATGCAAGTCCACCTGTGTTGCGATTGCAGATGAAAGAGCCGTTTGAAATGCTTGTGATTGATTGTGTTTCTTTGCCCAGGACTGCGAGAGGACACGTGGGGATGATTGTGATGGTGGATCACATGAGTAAATTTGCTTATGTGGTTCCCATCAAAGATAAGAGGAGTGAAACTGTTGCACGAATGGTGGGTCAAGTGATGTTGCCCATGTGTGTGTGTAAGCCGGCAAAAATGTTGAGTGATAATGGACCTGAGTTTGTGGGATGGGAATTTGAAGAAATGTTGAAGGAATGGGGTATTGTGCCTGTGTATTCTACTCCGTATATGCCCAGTGCAAATGGGTTGGCTGAAAGGACTGTTAGGACGATGACTGCAGATTTGGGCGAATGATGAGTAAGAGTGACAAGCATTGGGATATGTATGTAGGACGTGCAGTTTGGGTGTATAACGCCACCACTGCAGAGAGTATAAGGTATGTCTCCTTGTAAATGTGTTGAATTTTGAAAGGATTGTCAGACCGCGGTTGGGTCTGTCAGAAGGTGATCGGGATTTGTGGAAGAAAGCGAGTGAAAGGTTTGAGAGAGTTTTTAAGAGTGATAAGGTGTTTGAAAGAGGTGGTTGAGATGGGAAGAATGAATGTGAATACCGTAAGGGAGAAATTTGAAGGGCCTTTGAGATTTTGGAAGTGGGACCGAGTGGATTGAGTTATGTTTTGGGGAAATTGCGAGTAGGTGGGGGACTGGATGAGGTTAGGGCACACCATAACCAGCTCCGTAAGTGGAGGGAAGTACCACACTATGTTCGGGAGAATGCGATGAGTGAGTGGTTGAGGGTGAATAAGTATGAGCCGACTGTTGGTGAACAAATTGGTCTGGGAGATCGACAGTTGGTGTGGGTTGAGTATGGAAGAAAACAGAAGAGTGTGGAGAGAGGAAGTGGAAGGGAAAAGCGTGAACGGCATGGTAAAGGGGTTGGTGGTAGGGTGCAAACGGTTGATAAAGCGTGTGCTACGGATGACTTTGGGGGAATGAATGATACTTGTAGTGTATGTGGGTTTGAGTTGACAGGGACAAGTAAGACTTCAGTGAGAAGGAAACTGAATAGTGAGGAGGTGGTTGATAGGATGGATAAGTCTTTGCAGGAGTTTGACAGAAGTATGGATGAACTGAGTGGTTTGGTGGCCGAAATAGGGGAGATGTTGGAACCAGAGTTGGAAGACATCGGTGAAGTAGTGAATGGAATTTGGGAGGATGGTAGTGAGGGAGATAATGTGAGTTTGAAAGAAAGTGGTTTGGAAGAAGTGAATGGCGATGTAACTGAAAGAGTGTATGATGGTCCTCAAACAAGATCCAGGGGACCTGCATCTGAGTGTCCTTGGGTGTTGCGAAAGGCTATTTAGTGTGGATGTTGTGAGTGTAAGGAGATGTCAAATGTAATGGGGGAGGTAATATGGAGGAGTAATTTTAGTTTATATTTGACAACATCTCCAAAGGTTGTGTGAGAGAGAGAGAGAGATTGGTGGAAGAATGAATGGGAGTGGTTAGATGGCGGTCGGAAGCATGTCCTGTTGTGGCACTCTGTAGGTAGTCAATGGAGTCTGTTACAGAGTTGTAAACAGTGAGGCGTCTGATCAAGTCAGTGTTGGTTTTGGCAGCAGTTTTCCTTTGGTGTTTTGTTGTTTGGGTGTTATTTGATAGATTTTGGGGTTGTGAAGTTGTTGTGCGTGTGTCTGTCTGGTTGTGGTGAGGTTAAGAAGGTTGGTGGTGCATTTTTGGTGTCTGTTAGTGGTGGTTGGGGCAGGGTTGGTTGGCGGGCGGGTTGTTGTACTGCTGTAAGTCGTGTGGTTTGTCGTGTTTTTTTCAGGCGGTTGGTGTTCATCTGAATTTAGTCGTTGGGTTATTGAGTGTGGGGTTGTGGGTCCCGGGTGGTTGATTTGTGTTTGGTTGTCGGCGGTGGTTGTGTGTTGGCTAGCCTATAGCCTATATCCAGTGGACGACAGCACAGCCTAGTCCTAGGTATCAGAAGCCAGCGGTGAGTACCTGTTTGTGTTTTTTGTTCTGTATGTAGGTATTGGGGCAATTGTCCTGCTGTGTTTTTTAGTGTTAAGTGGAAAGTGTGATTGAGGGTGGGTTTGATAGCCAGACAGGTTAAGTTTATGTGGGGAGGTTACTTGTTTTTGTGATCCCACCACAATGTCAATGCCCCTTGAGTAGGACTCCTTCCAGTGGTGAGGGGATAAGGGGCCCTGGCTTCTGTGGGAGTGTAATAGCACTCCCACAGGTGCCCCGGGTCCTGATGGAACATCCTATAGCCCTTTCTCTCTCACTTTCAATCCCTCTCTCTTCTACTTTCTCTACTTTCCTGAATCTTTCTATCCAACCTCTAAATTTCTATTCTGTGTTTTGGACCGCTTTTGTCAACAACTCTTGGAATGGACCTGACCAAGCTTTGACAGTCCATCTGATTTGATGGAGGGTGGGGTTGGACTTCATCCCTCCTCACCCGCAGAACTGGAGTACCTGACATATTCGAGCGAGGGGAAACTTTTGTGTTAAACTCTGCACTCGGTGCTGGGTCCAATCTCGACAGACTGATGACCCCCAAGGCACTGGGTGTGCAGTGTATATCTGGGTTGGACTCCTAGGGTGCTATATCACCTTCTAATTGTGGCTCCATGGTGGGTATGGGGCCAACCTGGATGAATGGTCATACCATAGTTACATGGATTTTGTTCTCTCCCCCCCCCCCCCCCCTCTGTTGATGACCCTTGCTTAATTATGGATTTGTATTGGTAGTAATATAAGTGATCAAGTCGATTTTGACATATTGCATAATCACATGAGACAGTTTGGCAAGGTAGATAGAATAAAGTTACAAATTGCTAAAAGCCCAATTTCTTATGAATGTTACATCACTTTTGGCAAAGCTGAATATGCCTCCAAAGCTCTAGGTAATCTTGATGGTAAAAATGTCTTTGGTTCAGTTTGTCATGCAAAATTGTTTAACGTAAACAATTTAGATGTGGATGAGACAGACTATGTACCCAGCAAATTTGAGTTAGTAGCCAACAACACCTGGCAAAAGATGACCCAAAATTGGTTTGGCATGTCGCCAACTACAAACAGGGCAAAGAAAACTTTTCATCTGCATGCAGATATCTGCAGAGGAAGATTGGTGCCATTCCTAAAGGTAATATAAGAAGATATGGTAGAGGAGTCTTGATCAAAGGAAACAGTGACATTCAAATTAAGATGCTTTCAAAATTCCAACCAACTGAAGATGGAAATAATTTAGAAGTACGTATTCCTATGATATAGGAAAGGATGTACAACATCCTCTCCTATAGAGTTTAAAACACAAATTTCCAACAGATTCAATGTACTAGATGACCCCTTTAAGCCATATCAATCTCACAGCCGCTGGAAAAGATGTCTCAGTCCTGCTCAGATTTAAGTACTATTCAGAAACTGCTACTTCTGAAGTAAAGGGAAATCCTACTGATTCTTTAAATATGGTTAAAAGTTTAGATATCAAACTGAACCAACAGGATGTGCAGGAAAAATGTTCAGACTCCCTATCATCTAATAAAATCAAAAGTCTCCCAGGCACCGTACTTAGGAGACTTTCAAATCTAAGATAATTCGGCTGTATTACTTCGAAAACCTAGCCAAAACATGACTTGGCTCGGCACGAGAATCACAGTTAAAATTCATATTTAATATCTTGCAATGGAATTGCAAAGAACTTAGGACTCATTCTGAAGAGTTAAAATTATTATTGAACCACTGTGATCAAGATGTAGTTTGCCTTCAAGAAACTCAGTTAGGCAACTCACTATGCAATCCAAGACTAAACCATAAAATGGTGATCGAGCTCATGGGGGTGTTGCAATTAGTTAGAAAGTCTGTGCAACATACAAGTGTTCCTTTGTACACAAACCTACAAGCAGTCGCCATTCGAGCATGCTTTGAAAGAGATTTTACTATCTGCTCTATTCACCTCCCACCTAGGTCAGAGATTACTTTGAATGACATTCAGGCGCTAGCTAATCAACTACCTTTCTTACTACTGGGGGATTTTAATGCCCATAATAGTCAATGGGAAGGGATACATTGGATGCCGTAGGTAGAACCATCGATGATTTTATCCTAAGTAATGATCTTTCTCTTTACAATGATGTTTTATTGATGTTTCATAACACCTACACCAATGTCTTTTCGGCCAAAGATTTAAGCATTTGTTCACCTACTGTCCACTTAGACTTCAACTGGTATGTAAATGAATTTTTGCATGGAAGTGATCACTTCCCCATACATTTAAAGTATGCTAGAAATATACCTTATGAATCTCCTATAAAGTGGAAGGGGAATGAAGCGGATTGGGTGAAGTATGGAGGGAGCTTTCAATTATATCAGGAAGTAGAGTCGTTTGAGTCACACTTAGATACATGTGATTACTGGACCTCAACTACACAGGATAATGCTGAAAAATATATCCCAAAGAGAAAGGGTAAACCAAGCGGGCCTGCAGTTCCCTGGTGGGACCAAACCTGTGGCAGACTGAAGAATATTGAGAAAATGTTATAGAAGGTTTAAGGCAAAACTCTCTGGAACAACTAAAACTACATACCAATGAGCCTTAGCCAAACAACGAAAATATATTGGAAAAGCCCAAAAAAGAATCATGGCTTCACTATATTAATGATATTAATTCTAAAACGCCACAAAGATTAGTATGGGAAAAGATTAAAAAGCTAAGTGGAAAATTTGTTCCATCAACTCCTACTTTAAAAATCAATGATGTCCTTATTTCAAAACCAGTTGATGTGGCCGAAAAATTTGGAGAGCATTTGCTAACATAACTAGTTCCAAAAACTACACACCACAGTTCAAAAAGATCCGAAATGCTAAGGTGTCAATTAGATTTAACAAGCAAGGCAATGAAGCATATAATGCTAAGTTCTCACTAAGGGAACTACGAGAAGCTTTCTCACCTTGTGAGTCAACAGCCCCTGGTCCAGATAACATTACATACATGATTAAACATCTTCCAGAACAAGCCAAAATATATCTCATGAAAATACTCAATAAGGTTTGGGAAACGGGCATCATTCCCCCATTTTGGAAGATAGCCGTAGTAGTTCCAGTCATAAAGCCAAAAAAAAAAAAAAAGGAGATCCATATCAGCCCACCAGTTACAGGCCAATTTCATTAACGAGCTGTGTCTGTAAATTGTTTGAGAAAATGGTGAACTCTCTTCTAATGTGGCATTTAGAGAAAAACAGATTATCTTCTGTTCAGTTCGGCTTTAGGTAGAATCGTTCTGCATTGGACCCTTTATTGAGATTATCAAATCAGATTCAACAGGGATTTTCCAATCTATGTCAGACATTAAGAGTTTTTTTTTTTTTTTTTTTTATCTGGAGAAGGTCTATGATATGACATGGCGATTTGGCATTGTTAAACGGCACAGTGAAATCAGAATCGGGTAATATGTTAAACTTTATCAACTCATTTTCAAGTGACAGATATATATGAGTAAGAGTTGGGAATAAGTTTTCTTGTTATGAGATGGAAGAAGGTGTCCCACAAGGCAGCGTATTGAATGTTACCTGGTTTGCTATTGATAATCTTGTGAAATCTGTTTCTGCTCCAGTTAGGGCTTCACTGTTTGTGGATGCTTCGCCATCTATGTCACCACATACGACGCTGTGTCAGCTTGTAACTACCTGCAAAAGATAATAAAAAAAACATCAGTAAATGGACTGACGAGCATGGTTTCCAGTTTTCTTCATCTAAAACTAGCCATTCAGTTCACCAGATGTACCCGCAATGAAAACTATTCCTAATTTGAAACTGAAGGATTGTCTTATTCCTTACAAGAAAGAAGTTAAGTTTTTGGGCATATGTGACAGCAAGTTGACTTGGCATAGTCACATTGACTAAAAACTAAGGTTAAAAAATCCCTTCATATTTTTCTAAAAACAAAGGTTAAAAAATCCCTTCATATTTTAAAGGTGGGATCAGGATTCGACTGGGGAGCTGATAAGAAAAGTTTACTGACGTTGTATGACTCCTTATGTAAATCAAAACTGGACTGGCTGTCAGGTATATTCACCTGCCAGCAAGTCCAGGTTATAAGAATTGGACATAGTTCATAATATGGGGTTAAGAATATATACAGGTGGTTTCATGACATCTGTTTAGAGTATCTACATTGACTCTCATGAACTTCATCTAGATCTGCGAAGAGAAGAGCTTGGGTTGAGGTACACCATGCGACTTAAAAGCTCTCAAGGGAACCCTACACAAAACTTTTTAGAGGAGTGTGACTCAAGAAAGTTTGGTGAAAGATCTTCCAAACCTTTTCAAATAAGACAGTTGAAGTAAAACCATCCTCTGTTCCCCCATGGCTTATTCCCAAGATTTCCTTATGCTCCAAGAAAATAAACAAAAAGAAACAGTCTGAGGTAGAGGCAAGAATTATTTTTTTAAAGCATGACAGTAAACATGATAGGCAAGTAAAGATTTACACCGATGGATCAAAATCTGATGATGGATTTGGATGTGCAGGTGCAGCTGTGCATGGGAATGAAATTTACGAGGCAAAATTGCTGGAGTTGGTTTCCATATACACTGCAGAGTTATCGGCTATATTTAAAGCTTTAGAAATTATTTATAACTCGAATAAATTTTTTTTTGTAATATATAGTGACTTAGGAAGTGCATTAAATTCATTAAAGCAGTTGTATACAATTCATCCTCTGGCACAAAAAGCCAAGGAGTGGCTCTTGGATTTCATGTCGCAAGAAATCGGTATGTTTCTGCTGGATCCCAGCCCATGTCAGAATTCGCGGGAATGAGGAGGCTGACAGATATGCAAAGGAAGTGGCTGTGAGTAATTTGTATCGGGTAACCAAAGCGCCACATGTTGATATGAAGAGATTCATCAAGTTGTACATCTTGAGAAAGAGGCATGAGAGATGGTCCTCCCCTCTCTTAGCCAACAATAAGAAATATAAGATAGGAAAAGCATAGGAAAATGGCCCCCTCTTTTCAAAAAGGGAGAACAGAAATAGTTTTGGGGCACCTTTGCATTGGTCATACTTTAGTAACCCATAAGGTTATTTTAGAAGGTGGCAGTGCACCAGTCTTTTAGGAGTGATGCTACCTTATCAGTGGAGCACATCCTGGTGCACTGAGTAAACTATACGTATGCACTAGTGAGATTTTTAAAAAGTATTAAGATTTTGTTGAAACTTAGTAGCATGGTAAATTTTAACTAATTTTATTTTATATTTTATTAATTTTGTTCATTCATTCAAGTATTTATTGTAACCACCTTGTTCAAGAATTTAACGGCTGTATTCCACCTACGCTGAAAGTAATTCCTTATGTAAAGGGCCTCAGGTTTGTATAGTTAGGAAAAATACAAATTACTTTCAAAAATTGTGATATTACTCTATTTTGTAGGAAAAATACGAATTAATTTTAAAAATTGTGATATTACCCTATTTTGATTTCGGCTAGCTTTATGGGTTATGATTTGGTTAGCTTTATAGGTTATGATTTTGTATACATAGATTTTTGCCAGGTTATTAAATCTTGCTTTCCGTTCCAGTTTAACTTCTTTCAGTGACATGCCAGTTATATCTTGAAGTATTTTTAATTCTGTGCTGTAAATATACATGTGCATTTTGTCTTGCACGATTTTGACCGCAGTTTATGCAAGTTTGTTCACCAGAATTCCCCTTGATTGGTCATTTGGTCCACTACTGGAGCTACTATGCAATGGTTTGTCTGTGTGCATGTTCACTGCTGTTTTTGCATTGTAAGGGTTTAGTATCTAGTCTTTCAAATTTTGTTTTTACTACCTTCAATGGTTTCTTTATTTCTTATTCTTGGAACAGTACAATTCCACAATCTTACATATTTTTTTAAGGATAATCTGATCTAATGTGTTCTTGTCAGTTGCTTCATCTTCAATACATACTGGTAATGAGATTGTTCCCCATACACTATTCGTTTAACTTTTGAGTATCGTACAAGATATTGTTTGATAATTCTTAGATTGATTTGCTATGACCCACCATGTCGTAATTTGTCAAAAAATCATTTCAGCATTTTAATGATGATATTTGGTGTTCAGTTTCAGGTATTTAGAACTGTGACCAATTTTCATTTACAAAAACAAAATAAAAATGGCTCAAGGTTAGATCTTGTCTGAATGTAGTTACTCTGTTTTTGTTATTTCAAAAGGTTTTAATAATTTTTTATTTTAATTTGTTCTTGACTGAAAGAATCCAAAGGGAGAATCAAGGGCAGGCCAGAGGTCAAATGCTGTGGAATAACTCATTACACAAAGCATAGAATTCATTCACGATGGGTCAGCGCCCTCCTTCCAGGGAGGCTCTACAAAGGGAGGTGTAGCGCCTCAGTGGCATGGTTGGTATGGTGTTGGCGTCCTACCTCGATGGTCGCGGGTTCGATTCTCAGCCATTCCATTGAGGAGCGAGAGATGTGTATTTCTGGTGATAGAAGTTCACTCTTGACGTGGTTCGGAAGTCAAGTAAAGCCGTTGGTACCGTTGCTGAATAACCACTGGTTCCATGCAACGTAAAAGCACCATACAACCAAACAAAACAAACAAACAAAGGGAGGTGAAACTCTGCTGCCTTTTAAATGGTGGCTGCTCTGGGACACCCACTTTTAAGGTCTTTATCATGAATTTTGTTTAAAAAAAAATTAAATATGCACTACTAAGATTTAAAAAACCCTTACTTACAATTTGTAATGTCGGCAGATGAGGTGCAAGGGTTCAAAGTCTTTGATGCCTTAATGTCATCAAAACACTGACACTGCCATGGTGTAAGGAAGGCCCCAGCGACAACAATGGGTCAAGGATTGGAGGGTGGGTTTGTTGTGTCCATATTTATTGTATTGTAGGGTTAAAGAACATATCACATACTTCTCATTTTTCTATAAAATTTTAAATTTAAAAGGAAGTTCTTGCTCTAATTCGATTTTTGCTACTTTCAGAGGTGGTATATTTTTCCTCCTTGGAATATTATAGATTTTACAACAGAGCACATTCTTTTCCAGTGGTTCATTTTCATTATTATTGGGCAATTTGATTGTTCCTTGTACACAATTCATTGTCATAATTTGTTTACTGTAATGAGGCTCAACTTATGAAAAACTCGAGATACGAAAAATTTTACGGCTCTACATATGAAAGGTTGTTCCTGTAAAGTTCGAGATTCGCCCGGACCACCAATAACAATTTTGAAACTCACGCGCCGCCAACTGAGTAGACTCGCCACCATCCTCCTGCTCTCCCATTGGTTCCTGATGCTAGTCACAGCCATGAGATCCTTCTCTCCTATTGGTCAGCATCCCTCCCATCATGGATCTACTATGTAGCGGTGTGCTTTTTCGGCCACTGCACAGTATCATCTGTATCGTACGCACGCGGTATTCGTTCGTTCTAATGATTTCATTTATTAACGTAAATTCGTTAGTGATTTCGTTGTAGTATTTATCGTGTTGTGTGAGAACTTTACTCCATACTTATATGTACTACATAACATAATTACGTACAGTATATACGTAGTCATGGGTCCCAAGAAACTTGAAATTCACAGAAAGAAGAGGATGCTCTCTTTGGAAACGAAGATGGAAATTATCAAGAAGTATGAAGCTGGTATGCGATTGAGTGTTATCGCCAAGGAATACGGCCGAAATGCGTCGACAATAGGCACCATCCTTAAGCAGAAGGATGCCATCAAAGCAGCTACACCTTCCAAGGGCGTCACTATTTTGTCCACCAAGAGGACCCACGTGCACAACGAGATGGAAAGGCTTCTTTTTGTCTGGATAAAAGACAAAGAAATCGCTGGCGATACGATAACGGAGACGGCAATCTGCCACAAGGCCAGCGCTATTTTCGGCTATTTGATTGCTCAGGCCGAAGACGACAGAGGAGAAGGGACATCAACGCCAACCCCAGAGTTCAAGGCTTCGCATGGGTGGTTCGAGAAATTCCGTAAACGGACTGGCATCCATTCGGTGGTGCGGCATGGGGAGGCTGCCAGCTCGGACACGAAAGTGGCCGAAGACTTTAAAAAAAGACGTTTGACAACATGATGACCAAGGAAGGCTACAGTTCTCAGCAAGTCTTCAACTGTGATGAGACTGGCCTTTTTTTGAAAAAAAATGCCTCGTCGGACGTACATCACGGAGGAAGAGAAGAAGCTACCCAGGCATAAGCCTATGAAAGACAGGCTTACGCTCGCACTTTGTTCGAACGCCAGTGGGGATTGCAATGTGAAGCCCCTACTGGTCTATCATTCCGAGACTCCTCGAGCCTTCAAGGAGGGCTAATGCGAAAGCCTGGGTAACGAGTCATTTGTTCATGGAGTGGGTAAATCTGTGTTTTGGCCCGACAGTGAAGAAATTCTTGGAGAAGCGTATCCCTCTGAAATGCCTGCTGGTGTTGGACAATGCCCCTGCTCACCCTCCTGGCCTCGAGGAAGATATCCTAGTGGAGTATTCCTTCATCAAGATTCTTTATCTTCCGCCTAACACCACCCCTCTCCTCCAGCCCATGGACCAGCAAGTGGTATCGAACTTTAAGAAGCTGTATACGATACATCTTTTCAAGAGATGTTTCGACATCACCGATACCACAAACCTCACCTTGCGTGAATTTTGGAAGGAGCATTTCGATGTTGTGATATGCATCCGACTCATTGACCAAGCTTGGCAGGAGGTTTCGAGGCAAACCTTGAATTCCTCGTGGAGGAAACTCTGGCCTGACGCCGTATCCGCCTGAGACTTCGAGGGATTCGACATGGGCGAAGCTGGTGTTACAGATTCAGAAACAGTTGACGATCCTGAAACTGTTTTGCAACCAGATCTTGACGAGATCGTTGCACTCGGGAAGTCCATGGGGCTGGTCATCGACGAGGACGACATCAACAACCTTCTCGAGGAGCACCAAGAGGAGCTTACAACGGATGACCTGAAGGAGTTGGAGGCCACGCAACATAATGTCGTTCATGTCGTTCAAGAGTCCTCTAGCAGCGGCAAGGAGGAGGAGGATGACCCTAAGACAACGGCAGAAATTAAGGATGTTCTAGCTGCTTTTCATAAAGTGCAATCATTTGTAAAAAAAAAAAAAAAAAAAAAAAAAAAAAAAAAAAAAAGGACACCCCGAAAGGGCTTACACAGGCCGTATGCTTGCGCAGTTCGATGAGGCTTGCCAGAGTCGTTTCAGGAACATTGTGAAAAGTAGGCAGAAGCAATCTTCCTTGGATAGTTATTTTTTAAAGAGGCCTTTTGTAGGAGTAAGCAAAAAGGAAGATCCAATTGATACTAAAAAACAGAAAGTTGAAAGTGGTGATGAAGTTGAAATTTTGTATAAAAAAAAAAAAAAAAAAAAAAACAAAAAAAAAAAAGGAGTATGTAAAGTATAAAAAAGTAAAAAAAAATGTAAAAATAAAAAAATAATTTTTTTTAAATTTTAGTTTTTTGAAAAGTTAAGTGTTTAAAGTTTTGTTAATATGTTTCGTAAAGTTTAGTTTATGTATGTTTTCCTTACATTTTGGAGATAGCCTCACTTGAAAGGCAAGCTTCCACATTTTACCACATACGTACAGTATTTCTTGTATACCATGTACACTAATACAATTTATATACAGGTACTAATTAGCAGTACGTATTAAGTTAGGTATTGAATGCTCCAAATTGATGTAGTATGTATTTCATTGTTTATAGGTCAATTTAGCTTTATGAAATTTACTGGTGTTTTTGGAGGGCTTGGAACGGATTAGTCATTTTACATGTAAAATGTGGTCTAAGATATGAAAAGCTCATGATACGAAGGCCGCCTCGGAACGGATTAATTTCGTATCTCGAGGTACCACTGTATTTATATATTGTATTGCATGATAGCTCTGGCTGTTTTTTGGCAGTTGCTTAAGTGAACCATGTTTTTTGTTTTGGCCATTTCAGTTAAATATATTTAATGGATAATTTTCACATTTTAGTAATATTTCCTGGTTTTCACTCTCTAGAATTAAGATCTTTGATTAATTCTAGTTTCCAAATAGAGAATAAAAATGGGCCAAGGGTGGATCAAGCTTATATTTATTTATGTATCTTCATAAGACTTTAAAGTTATTTTTTTTTATTTTTCATTTAATTGGAAGGATCTACCCACCTCCATCAAAGATTTAAATGAAGAATCTTCCAAATACAATTAATTTTAGTTTGTTTTGATAAAAGGAAAATGCCTAAAAGGGAATTAATAAAACTATATGTTAGTGTACATAATTTATTAGAGTAAAAAATAACTAAATCCTTGAAAATATGTTTAATAAACATCTCAAATACTTACAGCCTATGTCTCTACAAAAAGCATGGTTTTATCACATCAAAAAGACAAATTACATATCACAAAAATAAAGGTTTTGTGAAAACTTATGTTAGTAGCTACAGTATAATGTGCTATATAATTAAACTCAAACCTACAATTCATAAACAAAGCAATGATGGTAACCATCTTCAATTATTTCTATTCATATTGAGTGAACATTAGTACATATTACGTACATATATCGTGTAATGCAAAATGTTAAGTTAAAAACACAAATAAAAGTTCTCAGATCTATAAAATAATGTCTAACCTAATCTAGACCATAACTTTTAATTCCTGGGAAATTATGAATACAGTTAATACTTTCAAACCTTAATACAGGTACATCTATGTACCTACTATTATTATATCCTAAAATTAATAAGACCTTTGTAACTTAATTCCTGGGAAATTATGAATACAGTCAATCATTTCAAACAAATACTTATGTACTATATACTTTAACCAACCATTGTAACTTGATTCCTGGGAAATTACAAAAAGTCAATATTTTTCAAACTTTAATATTATATGTACGTATTATCATATAGCTTAACCAGACCACTGAGCTAAGTCACTTATCTCTCGCAGGCCTAGCCTGAGAGTATTGTCTTTATTAATAATAGTAAAGCTTAGATGTAACTGATTAAATTACAGTTTTTAAAATTTAGAATTAACTGACTAATTAGTTTTTAAAATGTTATAATTGGGGCAACTGAAAATATAGATTGACACAACGTCTTTGATTTGTTTCCAAAACTTGACATTCATTGTCAATCATATTTTAGAAATTCACAAAAAATAGTCAAACTTGTAGCATACTATAGAACAGATCAATTCTTTCCATTATATTCTTTAAAATGGGGAAGCCTAAAACACTTGGAAACATTCAATACAAAATCCTGACAAAGATTAAATCAATTTGAATCTCATACACACACACTTTTAATTATAAACTGTAGAGTAAAAATATATAAATTAGAATATCTGTAGTTTCAGTATACTGTGTTATATAACATGAAAAAACATGTTCATACATTAGTCTATGTTTTTAACATCTTTGTAGCACAGCTCTGTAGTAAAGTTCCCAATTATGTGACATGAACATTATAAAAGTAATGATTTTGGTACCTTTCCAACAAAATTTTGCTAGATAAAATAAGGCATTGCAACACTTTTTAGTCGTTTACAAACTTCACATCTTGTTCTCCTTACAAAGTTTTCAGCAGTTTATTTTCATGAAATATCTAAAATTTTAATGCACACTAATAATCAACTCTGTTATCGGAGACAAACTTCCATTATAACAATAATAATAATAATAATAATGATTAGTTTTTCCAGACCTCTGACTCTTATATAGACTCATCTCCGACTGTATCATGCACAGAAACTACCGTATTTGCTGGCATATTAGACACTTTTTAAAAAAAAATTTAAATGTACTATAAAAAATTGCTCTGCGTACAATGCAGCTGTAATACAGATGGTAGACCAAGAGCCATAGGCTGGGCTAGGCCTTTCCTACAGTGAACACATTGGGCAGGCACAAAAATTGATGCCAATAATAAAATATTGAAAAACAAGCCTAATTACTACAAATGATAAAATTATCAGTGTTACCACAAATTTCAAAAAATTGCCTGATACGCCGGCAGTTAGCCTCTGACCCATTTACAATGAGTGGATGTAAACAAAACCATAGCACCATCCATTCTTTATTCATGATTAATTTCATAAAGAGTCCATATTTTATTCCAATATAGTACTCTCACAATATTGTGTTTCATGCCCACAATGATACAATTTTCCTCAAAAATCATTTGAAAGATATTTTAAAATAAATGGACAATGCGAGGGTATGTCTTATATGCCAGCAAATATGGTACTGATGATTCAGGAACTTGAAACCAAAATATACCCTGCAAAATTATGTTTCCTCTTCTGAAAAGTGTTACCCTCATTAATGTATTGACATATTACTGTATAAAATAAAAAATGGCATGTATTCACATACAAGGGAACTTGTACATACTGTGAAAGTTTACTAGAAATAAAAAGTTTTTCTTCATAATAGGTTTTTTCAAATAAAATACTTATGGCTTCAGAATCCAATATCACAGTTTTCTTTTATAAAGACTATAATTTACATTTCCATAGTATATAGCCTAGTTTCATGGGAGGATAGAAACTGCCAAAATGAAAAACATTCTGTACATAACTGTCCAAATACTTACATAATTTGACATACAATCATAAAGGGTAATATAAATAATAAATATAAAAGATCTTAAGTTTGTACTTTCACATGAGAAAGTTTATAATAACAATGTTAGCTAGAGAGAGAATATATCCTTGCTTTAAGAAAAAATGACAAATTTTAGTCAATTTGTATTTTTCATAGCTAACAAACCTGAGGTCTTAACAATAAAGATAATCTAGTGTTAGCTGGAAACCAGCAAAAACAATCAAAGATTGTAAAACAAGGAATCTGTGGCATCTGGTAACTCATGCTTATACGAGGCGGATGATTGGCCATCAATCAAGCTCGGACCCCCGTGATATGCCCTATTTGCTTTCATCTAAATCTAAAAGTTGAATATGAAGTGTTAGACAGTTGCCATAATCAGTGTTCCCTTAACCTGTTGTGTTTGTTTGATAGTGTCCACGTATACTGTATTTTCAAAGTTCCTTAAAACATATTGGCTAAATATCCACTTGTAAAGTTATGTTTCAGTATTAATATTCCAAAAGTGATTTGTGACTAAAAATAATTATTAGCCAAGACTAGTGAAGTAGTGAATGATATTTCTCTTTAGGTAAGAACTAGGCCTAGTTGCCTCTGAACCATAAACTTGTATTGTGCTTTCTATTTGACCATCAATTTGACAGACTGACTGGTTATAAGAGATTTAACCACATATTTCCATTATCATTACGTAGTTTAATCATGACAGTTTAACCAGGTGGAATACTTAACTCTCATTAGGGTTGGCCCTGTAGTGCTTGTGTTTAGTAAAAAAAAAACTGATTTTCTTAAAAATTGCAGAGCTTTAAGATTATAATGACTGGATTAACCGAGTTAACCAAACTGTTTATCATTTATTTATAAGGCACTAGGTTTTTTATAAGAAATTCAGAGCTTGTATATTTTAAGTGTGAAAAATTAATAACTATTTTAAGTGTGAAAAATTAATTATCATGTACAAGAATTACAAAATGTGTACAGTGCTGTACAATAAGCAACCAGTACATACTACCTAATAAATTTACTTTTCCTAAAGTGCTTGGCATCTTTTTCCTTTTATTGTTCTCTCAGTTCGACTAGCACTGAATTGTCATTCCTGGTGCACTTATCCTTTTCAAACTGAACAGGTAATGGCATCAACATTTCTTTAAATACCCTAAATAAAACCACATGATTTACTAAAGTTTTTATAACATCTGAAACTTATTAAGGATGAAATGTTGAAAACATAAGCATCATTTTTAGCATAAACCAAGTTTTCTATTTTTCAGGTTTAAAAATAAACACTTGAAGACACAAATACTACTGTAACTGATTAAATACAATTTCTTAAGTTCTTAAACAGGAGTCTCAGATCCATTTCTTCATTCTTTTTGGGTTTTTTGTTACAAAAAGCCAAGGATCCAATGATGCAAGAGTTTTCAAGGTCATCAAGCATACATTTTTTCAAAGACACTTACAGTTGACCCATCCAAAACACATGGGATACTGACAAGAATGAAAACATTTTTATGGTTCTCACTGAATATGAGAGCATTTCAAATAAATTTATGTCAGTGCAGATAACTAGACTTCTATCCTGCTACAGAACCTAGTGCAGATAAGTACTAGACTTCTATCCTGCCTACAGAACCTCCTTGTACTGTGGGTCACATGTTTAAAAGGCACATCAGTTCTGATATGGCCAAAAATAAAAGTTGGAAACTTCATAAGGCATCAAAAACATGAAGACAAATTCATACAAACATTTGCCTTTTAATTCCATATGTACATATGCATATACACATAAACAATATAAAGAATATTTTCCAGCACAGAAGACACTGACCAACACACCCCAATTCTGAATAGCCTCCCCCCCCAGGGGAAGCTGGTTTGAGGTCCCTGACAGATTAAATTTTCATTGGTTCATTTCCAACACAGGAGGTCTTTGCTGTACAGCTCATAGACATTCAGGCCTTCTTGGTTGTGCTGATTGGGAGAGCTTGGGGGGTTTCTGCTGATGTATCCCCTCACTGGTGTAAATGAGTGAGTAATAGAGAGAAATAAGTTGAACAAGCACGCCCTCACTGGAGCCAACAATTACACCACACACCAGTGGGCAATACACCAGCAGAAAACTCCCTCATCAATACAACAAAAAAGATCAAATCATCTGCAAGCTTTACAGCAAAGACCCCACAATTTAGCAACAAACTAATGAATATTCAACCCAAAAGGACCTCAAACTATCCCTCCTGCTATGAATACTATAACTGCCCACCTTTGTTTTTCATTCACTCATACTCTAGGCTGGGTAGTTGCCTATTTACCTTCAGTTATGCATCTTTCTTATTATCACTTCATCATATGAGAAATTTTCTCATTCTACTACAATTTAATCAAACAGACTATTAATTATACAATAATCAAGTCATACTTAATTTAAACAGTGCTTATGATACTGATTACATACCAAGTGCAGCCATCCTAGCCTAGACTAAATGGAATCCTGTGTATACATGTCATAGTGAAAACA
Organism: Macrobrachium nipponense; assembly: GCF_015104395.2. NCBI lineage: Eukaryota > Metazoa > Arthropoda > Malacostraca > Decapoda > Palaemonidae > Macrobrachium > Macrobrachium nipponense. Next base: position 105,061,106 of record NC_087202.1, on the reverse strand, counting down.
TACCAAATTTTAATTCAAGATATATTTCCATTACTATGACAGCATGTTTTCCATATAGTAAGTTTGTTTCTGTTCTGACATGTTACTATTTTTATACAGCTGTTCACACACATTCACTGTACATAATAATCTCTGTAAATTAATAATATTGTTTCTTTCTTAACTGACACACGATAGTTGGTGGAATGGTGCCAGACTGGTAAGTAATCTAGAATGTGACTTTTTTTTTTTTTTTTTTTTTACATAACTACCATACAAGCCAGTTTTCCAGATTAAGGGATGCCAGGGAATTGGACTTTCTGTACCTGCAGTGACTAATCTATTAGAAAATGTAACTATATCTACTTTTTTTTGGAAAACTAAAATAAAATATTCAGGGTAAAAAGTGCACAATACTTTTTAAATAGTATTCTAATGCTCAAGAATAATCATGCACTGATTTCAGTTCATAATATATTCATTCCAGTATGAAAAATATAGACTAAAGTTCGATATAAACTAATGGCAGAATAATTTCATCCCAGCTCTTCTCTGCTCAGTTGTCAATTCACTCTGCTTCTAGAAAACAACTGTTTCAATCAACAGGCATTTCTATGTCTAATTCAGATATAGATTTCTTTACTTTGCCTGGCATAATTCTTAGCAATAGTACATAACTATATACAACAAGTGAAATTTGTTACTCAAGCTTACAGCAACTCTATTACAAAGAGAAGAAGAAAAAAAAAAAGTCCTAATCCTACAATATCAAAATAATACATAAAAAAATTAATGTTTTGATGGAAGAGACAAGGAAAATAATAAACTCAAACAAACAGTTGATAAATATAGGAAATTCTATACAAAATGTAGATTGAATAGTTTCTTCAAAAGTAAGCATGATAAAGATATACTATTGTACCTATGTTATTATTAGTAACAGCACAAAAAATCAAAATAATAAATACTGTATAAAGAAGTAAAAAGCATCTATAAAAAAACCTTCAATTCCAATTATCAAAATAAAAATTCAACACATTTCAGTTGGCAAATGCAACTACGTATACTCAAACTAACTTAAAGAATTAAAAATAGAAATAAATTAGAATTTGTGGTTATTCAAAATATTTTATATTGAACAAAATAAAATAGTATATAAATCTTCCCACTTGCAAAAGCCAACAGGATATGTAGTCGGCAAAGGTAATTTTGAACTTCAAAGTATCACAGCATCTTCATAAATTACAGCCTTGACTGTAGTAGAGGCACCATGTGGATTGTTTAGAACTTTAATCTGTCAAGACAATATGGATTATGTTATATCTTGGAACACAAGAGGACAAAGCATAACCTCTTTTACCTCGACTTATAAAAGGAAGAGACCAAAGTACTGGGCAAGAAAAGTCGAGTACGATAATAACACGGGAGAAAGTTTTCCAACAACAACAATAATGATCATGTACAGGCAGTAAGCATTTTTTCACGAAAACATTATTTAAAAAGTACTAATAAACTACATCTACTCTGCTTCTCCAACAGTTTTCCTATGGTTTTTATATTCCATTTTTCTTGGTAGGAAAACCAAAGATATCTTCATCAAGATGCACTAACAGCAAGGAGTCATCTTCAGGGAAAAGAGATTTACATTTCCTCAAAAAAGGCTTTTGCTCTCAATGCCTCTTAATGAAGCTATCTTTAATCTTCCTGCTGCAGAAAAAATAAAACGAAAAGCACTGGAAAAACTCTAGAGAAGCAGAATGGATGTAAATTAGCAGTACGGTTTTTAATATAATAATAATAAAACAATTAATAACATACAAATTTCAGAGGCTTGATTTGCAAAATTTGCTAATAGCATTTTGTCTCCTATGAAGAAAACGAGGAATACACCAAATAATTTACTTAACTATAATGGGAAGGTGACATGATTTGCAACATACAGTATTACCATTAATATTTTTACTTCAGGTTCCCAGAATTTACTTTTTTGTACTGTAAAGTGTAAATGAGAATTAGTCAGGCAATTCAAGAAGGGCATTTACACAGTATACAAATAAATGTTTTCACCAAGATACACTCATTAGGGGTAACACTAACGTCTTTATGTCGTAGAAGGAAAATTAAGAATATAAAATTGTCACACTAACCACCCTTTCATAAAAAAAGCTTTGCAAGTGAGATGAATTATAGTTTAGACTACAAAATTAAAAAACATACAAACAAAAATACTGAAACCTGAGAGAAAAAATATACAAAAGCTGCCTTTAGAAAGTGAAAAGGTAACATATACACAGTGTGTACATAGTTGCAGTATATACATACTTAAAACAAGGACACATTCATGAGATTTACACTCCATAAGGTGTACAGTTTGCTATAAAGGTATGTTTGCACCCACCTTAAAATATTTCATTCCTGCAATGAAATGCTTCTGATATGAAACGGAATAAAATTAATGTGGTCCCTTCTATTAAGAGGTGAAGTCAACTGTACTTGAAGATGGGGGCTTTGGCCAAAGAGCAATTCTTTTCCTTTCTTATTAACTATGCATCCAAAGTTACATTAGCAGCTGTAAGTTCTCCAACAGTCTTGCCAGGCATAGGCGGATATAAATCAACAAGATCAGGGAAAGCTATCTGAATGGTAATAGCAGCAATAATGAGAATCAGAAAGATAGCAAAAAGTATCCATTTCAAGATAACCTCCCACCGATGCTCCTGCAGGTTGCGCAATGTCACTGTTCCCAACAAGAGACCAGCAATAAATCCAGCAAGATGGGCAACATAGCTCACCTAGTGAGGATATAAAACCAAATTACTTATGGTATTAAAAAGTATTCAAAATAAACTTTAATTTAAACAGTTATAACCAGTTAACAATATAAATTAGATGTTGAATTTTCCCTAAATTTCTTCCAGGTGTCATACATCAATTAAAAAAAAAAAAAAAAAACACTTTAGTCACCATACCATAATTATAGCCACCTCAAGGAAATATACACTAAATCTTACATCAAACATACACCTTATAAGATACACTGTAAAAATTAGGAAATAAAATTGGAAGCTGTTAATTGACTAAAATAAATATTTATATATAGTCAATTCCTGTATTCACGGGGGTTAAGGAACTGAACCCTATCTGAATACTGAAAATCCGCAATACGTATATTGGATCCCCCCTCTAAAAACGCTTATATGTAACTGCCAATTTCAAGTTAATCCAGCAAATAGTTGTCATCATGGAGAGAGATATATGCCCTAAACTAAAACACTTATACATGCTTATTTTAATAGTTCAAACAAAAACATATCTTACACTATTATCCTAAAACACTTTAATATAATTTCAAAAGTCATCTTATATTAATTACCCTTAAAAACATATGCCTCACATGTGAAAACTAATCAAGTTACCCCTAGAGAGAGAAGAGAGAGAGAGAGAGAGAGAGAGAGAGAGAGAGAGAGAGAGAGAGAGAGAGAACAAAAATAAATACTATGCACATTAAAAATATTTAATACAATAGTGACAGTATGTACAAAAATGTAAATAATTATTAATTCACAAAACTAGGTTATAAGAATAGTATAGTTTCAATGAACATTAAACATAAATCAATCATTAAAAAAGAAAAATGAAACTCCCTCACAAAGCATCGGAGCTACAAGCCAATCAGCAACTAGCAAAACTAATATCCTGCTCAGTGATTGGCTCTTCTAATCCTTCCAGCCAATAGTATCATACTACGAGCCAAGCAGCATTGAGGTAATGTACCCTTTATTTATACCCTACTGTGTGATTTGCTACTTCTAACTCTTCCAGCCAATAGCAGAGAGAGAGAGAGAGATTGATATTTTGCTATGTTTACATTAACATTAATATTTTAAAATTAGTAAATTACTTTTCTTACAAAACAAACCATACATATTACATATGCATAAAAATTCTCTCTTATCTTAGTGAGAGAGAGAGAGAGAGAGAGAGAAACAAAAATACAACTCTCACACATGGAAAGAGACGAGAGAGAGGCAGTATACATTGTTTTTTCATACAGAACATATTAAAATGCAAACAGATCGATATTTAGGGATCTTCATTTAACATTTCATTGATATTTTGCTGTTTTTGCATTAATATTAATATGTATTTCAGAATTGGTAAATAAATTACTTATCATACAAAAAGATACATGTTACATATGCATAAAAATTGTCTCTCATCTCAAGAGAGAGAGAGAGAGAGAGAGAGAGAGAGGATTGGGCTAGAAGCTTATTTGTCATTGGCTACTTCCCATTCATTCAACCAGTATAATAATGAAGGGTTTTACTTTAATATTTTACTGACATTTGGCTGTTTCCATTAATAATAAAATTAGGACATTAGTAAATACTTTTTTTATGATAAAAATAAAATGAAAATAAAATGAAAATACAGTAATAACAGGATGAATTCACAATAGAGCAAACTTTTCATTGGAACTTAATTATCATACGCGAGTTTATCATAGACATGCAAATGCAACATTTTTTAATCTTCCTTGAGAAACCCCGCAAAAATGTTGTATTTTTATTTTTATGTAATTTATAGGTTTTCAAGCTTTTATGCATAAATTAAATAACATTAAATAATAAAAATAATAATTCTCTCTCTCTTTTACTGATATGAGAGATTTTTATAGCACATGTATGATCTATGTTTATTAATACATTCAAATAATAATAATAACTAATTACAAAATATGTATGTGATAGTATTTTAACAAAATAAAATTACCTTTCCATTTCAAATTAAGGAGGACATTTCTTCTCTCTCTCTCTTAATGAGATGAGAGAAATTTTATGGTACATGTATGTGTTTTATTAGTATTTAAAAAAAATAACAACAATATAACTGTTACTACAAAATGTGTATGAAAATATCCTTTCCCCTCATCTTTGTTCCAAGAGAAGCTTGAAGCCACTGCTGTCAAATATGTCAAGTGACAGGTGGGGGAGTGTAGCCAATTACCAGGTCAATAATTTTTATATAATATTCTTTCTCTTTCTCTGTGATAATTCACTACATAATATTCTCTCTCTTTCTCTGTAATAATTCATTCTTGTGTAAGGAAAATTCTCTCTCTCTCTCTCTCAAGTAGATAATTTTCAATTGATCTAGAAATGTATATGTGCCGTTCTAAAACAGACACATAACCAAGAGTTTGTATTAGTCTAAATAAAAAGCAATGTTCATGAAAAGGAATTTCAGAAATATGAGAAAGAGACAGAATAAAGAATTTCTTAAAAGAGGTTCAAAATATTTCTATAAATAGATAGGTCAGAAAGGGAAAGATGAGAGAAATAGTACTGTGTAATCTTCACACACTCATATTTTTACCAACCATTTAGTAATTTTTTTTAAGGGTAATGTATTAAGCTAACTTTTGAATGAAATTCCAGTAGCTTTAATTTCATTTAAAAGTTAGCTTAAATAATTTTGTTAACATGATTAGGGTCATATTTAGTGTTCAGACTGTAGAAGTAAGTATTTATTTACATTCTTAGAAACTGTGACAAACTTACAAGAAAATTCCCCTTGTGCAAGACAGTCTGGAACCTAACTTTGCATAAGTTCTATGAAAAAATCCCCAAATTAGTGAACTTCCCAACGATATATTGGAGATACATTTTACATAAAAAAGCGTGAAGTACTGAATCCGTGATTGCTGAATTGCAATCTAATGGGGGTCCACTAATTAAACTATATATATATATATATATGATATATATATATATAATATATATATATATATAGATATATATACACCACATATACATATCCATACACACACACTTATATACACACACACACACACACACACACACACACACACACACACACACACACACACACCACATATATATATATATATATATATATATATATATCTATATATATATATTAATATATATATATATATATATATATATATATATATATATATATATATATACACACACACAATGGTACCTCAAGATACAAAATTAATCCGTTCCGAGGCGCCTTTCGTATCATGAGGTTTTCACATCTTGGACCACATTTTACGTGTAAAATGGCTAATCCATTCCAAGCCCTCCAAAAACACCCCAGTAAATTTCATAATAAAGGGATTTTGACAAATGAAAAATCTATTTCTGGGCAAGGGCCTGTGTCGACCAGTGAAATGTCCCTTTAGCACACATTTCTAAGGTAAAATATTGCTATAATACCAGAGAAAAAGCTAATATGGAAATGCCAGAATATTCTTGCTCGCTCACCTTATTTTAAGGTGTCGGTATGGTTTCTGGGGCGAGTGAAACCACTACCAGAGGTCCTTTGCCATTTAGATTCATCCTTCTTCAAAACCCTCAACTATAGAGGAGCAGACCTAAGGCCCACTCCACACTACCGTTACGGCCAGCGCCTCTGACGTCATTCCTGCAGATAGCACCCAAGCTTGGGCCAAAAAAGGTGGGGGTAACATGAAAGGGTGGGATTTCACTGGGCGACACAGGCCCTTGCCCAGAAATAGATTTTTCCTCGTCAAAATCTCTTTTCTGGGCTCAGCCTGTGTCGCTACGTGAAATAGTAACAGAGAAATGGCCACATAAGCTTGGAAATAAGGAAGCACACAAGTAATACATAGGATAATAAAAAACAATTAAGGTTAATTGCTATAATCTAAGAATAAAGTTACAAAGTGAGTAACAACAGGATAATTGGAACCTTAATAGTAAAGTAAATACAAAAGTATTCATACTTAATATTAAACAGCAAGGTTAACTTAAACTGGGACTAATCCTAGGAACAAAACAAGAGGAAACATCACAATATATACATGTGGCATCCAAGGTACAATATGGCTACATGGTGGCTGAGCCATGGCAAGAATGTTAGCGAGGCAGGTAGGAAGGAGAGATCTAGGTTAAACTACTTACTACTACTCAAGCAGTGTCAGGAGAAACTGTGTTTCCCCCTGCCACTGCTGGGAATTTAAGGGCTTCTAAGGACTTAAGATAATGGCATTTAAATACTGTTGGAGATTTCCAGCCTGTGTACTTCTTCAGATCATCAAAATTCATATGTTGAAAATAATTAATAGAGGTAGCTACTGCCCTAACATCATGTACCCATGGGAAGGACTCCGGGTTGGCTTGCTTAATAAAGTATAAGATTTGCTGTCTGATTCCTTTTAAGGAAATGGTGCCCCCTTTTCCCTAACAAATAGAGGGCCTGAAGATCTTAGGGCAGTTCTATTTAGGTATGCTCTCAGAGTAGCAACTGGACATAAGGACAGGTCCTGTGGAAGTGGGAGAATTTTCCATGGGGCCCACCTATCCAGTGGGTCCTCATTCTTAGCTAGAAATTGACGATCTGGGGAAAGTAACACTTCTCCTGAAGGGAGGAACTCTATATGACCTGAATCTCTAGAAAGAGCTGACAGTTCGGATACCCTGGCTCCTGAGGTCAGACTTAACAGGAATAATGTTTTCCTCAGGAGAGGTAAAAAGTCACACGAGTCATTATTAGTGTCCGAGGCCAATTTAAGGACATCATTCAAGAACCATGACACAGACTTGGGCCTCTCGGATGGTCTGAGTCTAGCGCAGGCCTTAGGGATAAATGAAAAATAAGTCTGTCAGATCTATTTTGAATCCAAACTGGAAGATTTTCTTAAGTGCAGATTTAGTAGTAGTAATAGTACTAGCTGCTAAACCTTTCTCAAATAGTGTCCTGAAAAAGGATATGGCCAGATTGGTTGTCATGGTTTGTGTATCAGAGTTCCTCAGGAATACAGCTAGTTTTTTAACTGCTGAGTCATATTGACGCAAGGTCAATTTCCGTTTATCAGATTCTAAGAATAAGATGTTCTTAGGGTCGATATTGGCATCTCTTTGTGCCGCAAACTTCATGAAGTCCTTAAAGTTAGGGCTTTCTGAATTCCTGAGGAAGCGAACACAGTCCTCGTTTGTACTAGTTGTGACAGTTTGGGATTGGGGATCCGTTGAGGGTGGAGTCCCAATTCCAGTAGAAGTGGGAACCAATTGCTCTTGGGCCAATTGGGGGCTATTAGAGCAATGTGGCCTTTGAACGTTCTGAGCTTGTTCAGAACCTTCAAGAGAAGATTCACTGGAGGAAAGAGGTAAATCTTCTTAGAGGGTCCAGGTTGGGGGCCACGTAACAAGGGAGTTTGTGATTCGACTCGGTGGCGAAGAGATCTACCTGAAGCCCTGGGACTAGTTGGCAGACCCCACTGAATGACTGCTTGTGCAGGGACCACTCTGACTCCAGCGGGACTGAACGTGATAGCACGTCCGCTACTACGTTCCTTACGCCTGCTAGATGAGTGGCGGACAGGTCCCATTTGTTCTTGGCTGCTAGTGAAAATATGGCTATCATGACATGGTTCATGTGGCTCGACTTGGAGCCTCCCCTGTTGATGCAGTGTACTACTACTGCACTGTCCAGCACCAGTTTGACATGAGATTTCTTGGCTGGATGAAGCTTTTTCAGGGAGAGGAACACTGCCATAGCTTCCAGTACATTGATATGAAGCTGGCGGAATGGTAGGGACCAGGTTCCCTGTACCTTTTTGTACTGTGAGTATCCTCCCCAGACACTTAGTGATGCATCTGTGTGGATCACTCATCTGTGTGGATCACTAGGGCTGGTGGAGGGCACTGGAGAGGAATTGTCTTTGACAAATTCTTGATCTCTGTCCACGGGCGGAGTCTCTTCCGTAAGATCGCCGGGATAGGGGCTAGTTTGTCCCGGGATCTGTTGTTTGCACTTGAGTGCCAAACGTGGGGTATGTCCTTCAGTTTGGCTTTTAGAAGAACATCCGATACTGAAGCGAACTGGAGAGAGCCTAAGATCCTTTCTTGGCTCCTCCAGGATGTCTGCTTGTACTTGAGAAATTGCCTGGTTGCTTTGGCTATTTCTCTCCTCTTCAACGGCGGAATTGATAGAGTGTGAGAGTTCAAGTCCCATTGAATGCCTAACCACTGAAAGAGGGACTCCGGTGTTAGCCGGGACTTGGTATCTGGAAGCCCAGATGTTCCAGAAACTGGATTACTTTGACCATTGCTTTGCGGCATTCTTCGATGCTTGTGGCCCATACGAGCCAATTGTCCTGATAAGCTACTAGCACTATTCCTTGCGACCTCAGCTCTTGAACGACTGTCTCCGCCAGTTTTCTAAATATCCTGGGGGCTACATTGAGCCCGAACGGCATTACTTTGAAAGAGAATGCCTGGTTTCCTAGTCTGAAGCCTAGAAACGGGCGGAAGTGTCTTGCTACTGGAACATGATAGTATGCATCTGTAAGATCTATAGAGGTGGTGACGGCCCCACGGGGAAGTAAGGTCCGCACCTGAGAAACTGTCAGCATTCGGAACTTGTCGCAACGAATGAATAAGTTCAGACGGGACAAGTCTAGAATTATTCTTTGTTTGTTTGAGCCTTTCTTTGGCACGCTGAACAAGTGACCTTGAAATTTTAAATGCTTGACTCTTGACACTACTCCTTTTTGAAGGAGTTCTTGAGAGTATTCTATCAATTCCGCTGTTGGTTGTTGATGAAAGGTTTTGGATGCAGGGGGACCTTTGAGCCAACTCCACCCTAGACCTTTGGACACAATGCTTTGGGCCCATTTGCTGAACCTCCAACGGTGACAAAAGAGGAACAGTCTCCCTCCTACCTGAGGATTCTCACTGGTTCGAGGAGGGGCGTGCACCACGTCCTCCTCGGGAACCCTTACCTCGGTTGGAGGCTCTTCCGCCGCCCCGTTGGTGGAAGGCGCCTCTAGCCCTTCTACCCCTGCCAAACCTGTTGAAAGGCTGAAAGGACTGGCTTTCGAAAACTGGGATGTAAGCAGGGGAGACAGTGTAGGAGGTCGAAGCCTGTGCCTGTTGCGGCGATTGTGTCAGCAGCACAAACTGCTGTTGTGGCTGCGACTTGGAAGTGGAAGGTTGCGGTACCTGTGATAATGGAACCACCTGTACTAGAGCTTGCTGTTGAGGAGCCTGGAAAGGCTGGAATTTCCTAGGCTTCTTCTTTGATTTTGGGTTTGATCCAGCTGATTCCGATTTGTGTTTACTGACCAAACCCCAGCGAACCCTTAGGCTCTGGCTGAATCTAACTGCCTCGCAGTGAACTTCGTTCACTACAGAGGCTGGGAAGAGGTCAGCGCCCCAAATGGATGAGGCTAAGAGCTTGTTAGGCTCATGGCGGATAGTGGCCTCCGCCAGTACATGTTTTCTACAATTTCGCCTAGCTATGACGAAATCATACAGGTCACATTGCATCGAGTACAAAAGTGACTTTGCAATGATTTTGAATAGCGGCTCTTCTCCGTAGATTAGAGCCGATACTTCCGTCATTACTAGGGAATTGAGGGACCTGCACAGCCTCATCCTGGCGTCGTACTCAGTCTGGATGAGGTTGTCTGACAGCCTGGGCAATCACTCGCTGAACTGAGTGATGGCGCAGTCCGGTTTCAGTTTACCCACTGAAAAGGTGGCTGGAAGATCTACCTAGTGATCGTCCGTTCCGGGGAGCAGGAGGGAGGTTGGTTCTGTCTCCCGGAGCTGTGGCATAGGTTCATCCTTCATTGCGGCTTGCAGGGTCAGTTCCGCTACCTTTGATGTGAACGGGATGAGTCTCCTCGTCCACAGTGAAGATCGTGAAGGGGCTTTTGAAAGCAGTAACCTTTGTGTTGGTACGTTGTCACTCCTCTAGGTTAAGTAGCCATTCCCGTTGTGCGTGATCCCGGGAGAGAATTACGGTTTCTTTCGGAACCGTCTTCCCTTCTCATAGCCACTTCTGTAAGGCGGACATAGCCAATGAAAGGGGGCTGTAATCCTTGCGGATGAAACTCGAAGTCCTCAATCCTTCAAGTTCCGCAGCCCTCAATCGTTAGCATGCCGTCTACGTAAGGAGCGTAGGAAGCAACTCTCCAAGGGTTGTTTGCTGTAAAAGTAGGAAGGGTAGACGAATCCGGCATGAGTAAGCTTTGAGCTACCAGGCCGGACTGTGGAAGTCCTGTCGCTGCGTTTTCGCGGAGCCCTGTGATGAGGTTCTCCTGGGTAACCAGCCTATCCGAGGTAGCTCGGATAGACTGCCCTAACTCCTCTAGAGAAGATGAAAGCTGGACAAACATCTCCTGGAACTTGGTTTGTACCAAGTTCCCGACCAAACTACCCATCTGCTGCATAATATTGGCGGAAATATTAGCAGAGAAGGTGTCTGGGTCGAAAGGGGAAGGTTCTACCTTCTCCTTAGGAGTCCTGGGTCTGGGTCCCTTGGAGGTTGAAGGCTTAGGGTCGGAGGGGAAGGGCTGAGCCCTGTCCTTAGAAGACTTGGACTTTGACCCTTTAGAGTAAGATGACAGTTTAGCCTTGTCCGCTCCGGGATGGTGAGCCGAAGACTTACGGGCAAGGCTAGAATCTGACTTCTTCGACAGAGACTTCTGAAGCGATTTAAAGTCACGCTTACCTTTGACTTTAGGGATCGCCAGGGCGGACTTCAGTCTGACCAACTGAATCTCCCTGGTGAATCCCTGGAAAGAAGTAGAAGTAGTAGGAGAAGAAGCTCTAGATGGGCTCAAGGATAGCCCTTGAGCCCCTACAGTACCTGCCTCACTTACATCCTTACCTGCGCCTTCCACCATCATGGGCTTGAGGTCAAGGTCTAGGGCAGCTACTTCTTTGGCGACCTCCTGCGCCGTCGCCTCCTCTGAAGGTTGAGCCACTTCTTCCTGGATCCCAAGATCGGATTCTCGTTCGTTTTCAATTACACCTGTACGGAATTATCCGAAGTGAGAATGCCTTGAGCCTACAGCATTAGCCACTATAAAAATCACTCTACTGATATGTAGTACAGTGAATACTTTAGGCTAGGCTAGGCTACTGTATATGCATACGATATATCATCATGAACACTAGGCTAGCCGTAGTTAATTTTATTTGATTTCTCTACATACTGAATTATCGTAAGTCAATATGCATTGACCAGAGAATTAGTTGATATTAACAATTATCGTATCGTATAAGTAGAGGAAAGTAACCTTAAAGACGAAGGAGCAGTACCCAACCCTTCAGAACCCGACAGACCCAAAACCAGATCCGAACGACCAACCATGGCCTAAAAGCTTCTGATGCAAGGAACTCGAAGCAGGTAAAACCCAAAGAGGCTCTATGGACACTGTCCCTCTATAAACTACTATTACTTATAATAGAAAACCGACCCGAAGAAGCCTGCACTTCTCTTCCTAAACACTATGTAGCCTATTATCCCTACTCGTCTGTATCTGACCTAATTTTTCATCATCCTGAGAACTTACACATCGAGGGAAGGGGAATCTGCTGCCAACACTGCCTGCTCCGCGCCGGGGGGGGGCGGGGCAGAACCTACCCATTCGGAGGCTTGCGGTTCTCCATTACCCCCAGCACCCCTTAGGGCTGCTTCTGGAACAGGCAGGGGGGCTGAAAAAGAACGATTACAATCAACTATACTACTAATACCACTATCTCTATTTTAGTTAAATTATTCGTCAGGCTAGAAATATGCTTAACATACTAGATGATGACCTGTCCACTAATTTCTTGAATAACTAACTAATGTTTCCTTGTCTCCTGACCAAGACAAACATCTGACTGGTATTGTACTGAACCTTCCTACACGAAATAACAAAAGGAACGTCGATCATGTGAGGGTACTCATCCTACGCTTGAAGAGGGTGCAGAGCCGATGAGCACCAACATATCCAGCAGTAGGAGGCTCGATCATCGCACTGTAGATGAAGCAGAAGCAGAGGCGTTTGCAGATGGCAATGACGTTTATTTTCTAACTTATCCATAGCGATTACAAAGTAGCTATCCAAAGTAAAATGGGAGAAAAAAAAAGGTTAATAACAGTCCAAGGTCGTAATCTGTATCCAAAATATGAAAACTCTTTGAGTAGGGTAGGGCTAAATGACCAAAAGTTTGCCAGATGTGCGACTGATCCGCACAGCATGGCGAACAAGAAACAATTGAGGAGACAGGCCACTGGTGGCCGGTATTTGCGGCAGCATTGCCAACGGTAACACAGGTAACTCATTTGACTAGATTTTACCTGCAGCGTTGGTAACGCTGACAGTAAAAATTACCCACTTAGTGGGTAAATATGTGGGGATATAGTTTGGGCTGGTCAGTGACCAGGGCTAATTCAGGTGTTCAGGGAGTGTATTGCAATATCTCTCTCTCTCTCTCTCTCTCTCTCTCGTACTTCTCATCTCTCTCTATAATATATATATATATATATATATATATATATATATATATATATATATATATATATATATATATATATATATATATATATACTATATATATATATATATATATATATATATATATATATATATATATATATATATATATATATATATATACTATATATATATATATATATATATATATATATATATATATATCTATATATATATATATATATATATATCTATATATATATATATATATCTCTCTCTCTCTAATAAAAGGAGCCCATAAAAACACCAAAATATAGAGAAAAAAGTACTATATTTCAGAGACTGCTGTCTCCCTCTTCAGGTAGATGAATGAGAAAAGTTTACAGAAAAGGTGGTATTTATACCAAGAGGTCCATCCACAAACAAGCCATTTTAAGTCACCCCCCTCTGATAATCTTCCTTTGATCTTCTTAAGTGTTGGTTGAATGAAGACGTTGTTGATCGTGTCTGAAATCCATGCTCCTTTTGAGATGTTCATTACCTGCCTCTCTTTTATTAAGGCCGATTCCATCATTTGACTCTTGTACCGGCAGTTGCTGCTATAAATTACACATGACAAATTCCAGTTTATTCTATGGTTATTTTCATTTATATGGTTGAAAATAGCCGAGTTCTGTTGTCCATACCTAACTGACCGTTTGTGTTGTATTAATCTCTGGGGAAGGGATTTACCTGTTAATCCGATGTAAGATTGGTCACAGTCCTGGCATGGGATTTCGTATACCCCAGAGTCCTTTGGAGATGTCTTTTGTTGGACGTTAATCAGGGATTTGGCTAAGGTGTTTGGGTAAGTAAATACAAAAGGGTTCGATTTTCCGAGGGGGTTGGTTATTCTCTTAATCGTGTCCAGGTGGGGAATTATTATTTTATTGTTGGGTGTATTTCTGGTCTTGTCTTTAGGGGGTCGGTAGAAAATTACATTTGCTTTTTGAATTGCTGTCTCAATTATATGGTCAGGATATTTTAAAGACGAAAGTTGCTTGCGAATTAGTTCAAATTCTTTTTCCAGGAATTCTGGGGAACAAATTCGTAAGGCTCTTAAGAACAAGTTACTAGCTACACCTATCTTGATAGTAATGTCGTGATAGCTAAAGTAGTGAATGTATGAAAGTGAGAACGTTGGTTTTCTGTATATGGTAAATTTGTATTCTGTCGTATCTCTGATTATTAAAACATCAAGAAAAGGTATTTTGTTGTCTGTTCCCCATTCAACTTTAAATTTGATGCTGGGCACTAATGTGTTTAATTTCGAGAGGAATTCATTAAAATTGCCCCACCTATTATCCCAAAATGTTAGGATATCATCCACGTATCTCATCCACAGCATGTTTTTGGGTTTTATTGCATTTATTACTGTAGTTTCAAAGTATTCCATGTACAGATTGGCTAGAACAGGACTTAAAGGACTACCCATACTACACCCGAATTTTTGCTTGTAGAATGATTCCCCGAATGAAAATACGTTATTAGATGCACATAATTCAACTAGCTTTATTATTTTGTCAAGCGCCAATGGGAAATGATCTGAATAGAGATACGACAGAATACAAATTTACCATATACAGAAAACCAACGTTCTCACTTTCATACATTCACTACTTTAGCTATCACGACATTACTATCAAGATAGGTGTAGCTAGTAACTTGTTCTTAAGAGCCTTACGAATTTGTTCCCCAGAATTCCTGGAAAAAGAATTTGAACTAATTCGCAAGCAACTTTCGTCTTTAAAATATCCTGACCATATAATTGAGAAAGCAATTCACAAAGCAAATGTAATTTTCTACCGACCCCCTAAAGACAAGACCAGAAATACACCCAACAATAAAATAATAATTCCCCACCTGGACACGATTAAGAGAATAACCAACCCCCTCGGAAAATCGAACCCTTTTGTATTTACTTACCCAAACACCTTAGCCAAATCCCTGATTAACATCCAACAAAAGACATCTCCAAAGGACTCTGGGGTATACGAAATCCCATGCCAGGACTGTGACCAATCTTACATCGGATTAACAGGTAAATCCCTTCCCCAGAGATTAATACAACACAAACGGTCAGTTAGGTATGGACAACAGAACTCGGCTATTTTCAACCATATAAATGAAAATAACCATAGAATAAACTGGAATTTGTCATGTGTAATTTATAGCAGCAACTGCCGGTACAAGAGTCAAATGATGGAATCGGCCTTAATAAAAGAGAGGCAGGTAATGAACATCTCAAAAGGAGCATGGATTTCAGACACGATCAACAACGTCTTCATTCAACCAACACTTAAGAAGATCAAAGGAAGATTATCAGAGGGGGTGACTTAAAATGGCTTGTTTGTGGATGGACCTCTTGGTATAAATACCACCTTTTCTGTAAACTTTTCTCATTCATCTACCTGAAGATGGAGACAGCAGTCTCTGAAGTATAGTACTTTTTTCTCTATATTTTGGTGTTTTTATGGGCTCCTTTTATTAGATGGAATTCTGTTGTTACAGAACATTTTTACCAGTCGATATATATATATATATATATTATATCTATATATATAATATATATATATATATATATATATATATATATATACACACACACACACACCCAGTTTTTGGCAGACTTGGTTAATGGTGATCCAGTTTTATGGCACTTGTCTAGTGCCATAACATCAGCTAATGATTCAACTATAGTTAATTACATTTATTTTCATCCCAAACATAAATTTCAGTTTTAACTACTACCGCTACGAATCTCATTTTAATACTGAACCTTTTGAAACCTATGTATATATATATATATATATATATATATATATATATATATATATATATATATACACACCAGTTTTTGCAGACTTGGTTAATGGTGATCCAGTTTTATGGCACTTATCAGCCATAACATCTGCTAATGATTCAACTATAATTAATTATATTTATTTTCATCCCAAACATAAATTTCAGTTTTAACCACTACTGCTACGAATCTCATTTTAATATCTGAAACCTTAAAAAAAAAATAAACAACTATAGATAAACTGGTCAACACAAAATCAACTTAAGATGATTTCAAGTTATATGAGCAAAGATGAGACTAAATGCTGGGTTTTGAGCCTTGAATTTGCATTCTATAATAGCTTACAGTTAGCAACTATTTTAAACAGCTGTTTGCTTATTGTTAAATAATGCATTTACGGTATATTTTGTACAAGCACTTATTTCATTTTCACTATGAGTACCTCAAAACAAGTTAACATAAAAAAGGACAGTACTTACTTTTGTGGTTGTACCAGTAATGTTCATGTAAGCAAAAACACTTACATCAGCAGCCATCAGAGTACCTAACACAAGGAGTCGTGCCCAGTTAAAAGGCATTTCAGCCCAATTTATGATTACATTAGCTAAATGTGCCGCTATTAGAGCATAGCAGCCACCTGATGCACCAACCAAATATGCCTGAAAAAAATAGAGAAATTGTTCAATGTATTCAAATGTTTCATGTTTTTATGCTTCATATTTTTCATAAACCCATCAACCATAATGAGCCTTATTTACTTTTAAAGAAATCCCAGTTACACCAATCTGTTGTATCAGGAGAAAAAGATGTCCGTACTGTGCATGCCCCTTTCCCTCACAGAATGATTCTCATCATCTCTTATACTGTGTAAGAAAGTGAATATTTTCTCAGCCTAACCCATCCAATATTCTACAATCATGCAATCTACCCATCTGTTCACATTCCTGATCCCGTTTAATCCAGCTTAAGACCATAAAAACAACACAACCTGACTTATAACCCACAAATGACAACTGAACACAGAGAGCTCTCTAATCTAAGCACAGAACAACATGCCTAGCTGGTTCATCTCTGTTTTTTTTACATTTTTCACCCTCCAGCAGCCACCATCTTGCAGCTTATGATGACACTTCCTATGACATTACAACACAAGCTATTTCACTTCAAAACATACAGAATGTTTTGTTATAAAACATTTTATAAAATTAAACTTTTTTCTTATACATTTTGTAAATGAAATAAAGCCCACTTTTCACCAATGCAGAGAAATAAAAATGAAATAAAGCTGACTAAACTTTAAAACTAATATATAATTACACTTATCTTCTTCTCCCTCCCCTTCAACCTCTTCCTATTCTAATCCCCTCTAATCTTCTTTATTCTCCAATTCTTTAACCTCTACGTAATTTCTAATATTTCCCCCTGAAACTCCTCCTTTAGTCACTACATCAGATATTGGACTTTTACCTTTTATCCATCTCACCTCCTTTATTTCTCCAGATTCTTTTGTTTCTCTTATTGCTACAATATCAATTTTTAATCTCTTACTACTTACTCCAGTACTATTTGATTTCATTGCAGTCAGTGTTTACTATCAGTATTGACCCATGCTTCTAATTTTCTCCCTCCTACTATCTCTTCCCACAAATGTTTGAAATATATCACTCTTTCTATGGCCTCCCCAACACTCAAGAGCTTCTGCTTACATGGTGATTTTGCTACTTTCCTGGATTTTCTGGACTTCCACCATATGGGACTTATCTTACCATCAGTCAAGGATATTACATAACCCAATTGAGTATGGCCATCTATATTCCCACATAAAGCATCTGCATAGGCTTCCAAATAAATCTTTTCTTCTTCCAACTCACTTATTACCACTTCTCACATTATGTTCTTAGTTATTTCTCACTATTTTAATAAGATTTTTCATATCTTGAGTCATTCCTTCTTTAAAAGCTTTACTTAATTCACTACCATCGTATGATATCTCTGCCATGGTATGTATGTAGTGATACCCAATTCAACTGTCCTACCACTGATCTATACTCTGTTGACTCCTTTTGTCCTAACACACTATTACCTGTAAATCTTCTAGCTTCTGGTTCTCTTATAGAAATTATATACTGCCACTGATTAAGACAAATTTTATTTTCCTTATGCTTTACTAGTATGTACTATACTTGAGATTTTCTTTTATTTTCCTGCTCTCCTTTTTGCAATTTTCCAAGGATTTCCTTTAAAAAATCCTTCAGTTCCTCCAGAGCAAAAAACATCTACATCTGTACACAAAATACCATTAAATTCATTGGCTTTCCTCCAAAAGAATATATTAGGTTCTAGTCTACTTCTCTCACCTTTAAGCTCCTCCACTACTTTTACCACCTTACAATACCATGCTTTTGCTGCATCCTTGAGCCCAGAGAGTTTTCTTCAATTTCCATAATCCACTCCAACCATCTTCACTATGTGGTCTTAAATATACTTCTCTTTGTATTTCATCATCTTGTAAATATGCAGTTTTTACATCTAATGCATAACAATTCCAGTCTTTTAATTTTATTATTGTCAAACAAAATTTTAAAATTTCAGCATTGCATATAGGAGTGTCTTTTTCACATTCAACCATTTCTTCTTCAAAACCTCTAGCTACCAATCTTGCTTTATATATCCTTTCCCTTCCTTTTACCTTCCCACCGACTATCCATCCTGTAGGTATAGTTTTGGTCCATCATTTACCTTCTCATATACCTTGATTTCTCTCCAACTTTGTAGTTCTTTTTCTTTAGCGTCAATTACGCTTTTATTTTCAAATCCTAGCTATACCTATTCTTCATCTTCAATTTTTTCTGCAAGACTATCTCTTAAGTTAACCCATCCCTTGTTACCTGACCTGACTGAGTCTTGTACATTGTACGAATCATCCCAAGATTTGCTTGATCTTTTTCCTGCAAGACCTAATGTAGTCCATTCTTCTACTTGTCCTGTATCATTGTTTATAGCTCCAACTCTATTTCCCTTTTTGAATTTGGGTATCTCTTCTATTAACTCACTTTCCCCTACATCTTCCTGTGTTTCCTCTGCCAAATCTTTCTACATATTGCCTCTTCTGTCTGCATGTCTTTATTTTAGGTATATTTTCCTTTTCTATTTTAGTTATCTTTTCCTTTTCTGGTGATAGTCTTTGAATCCTACTAACATGTGTTCTTCCTACTTCTCTTAAAGAATCCCCACATTTAACCACTACCATTTAACCTGATACTCCCATTACCTGAGCAGGTCCTCTCCAGTCATTTTCATTTTCTCTCTTATAGAATACTTCACCTCCCACTACTGCTAAATTTATGTTCTCTAATATTTTTATTTAAAGCAATTCTTTTATTACAAGACTCATTTTTTATAAACACTTCTCTGGCCTTATGCATTGCATTCAGTGTATCCCTTATTATATTCTCTTCTATAGGCCTTATGCATTGCATTCAATGTACCCCTTACTATATTCTCTTCCATACCTTCTCTCTGCTTGCAGCACTTGAACTCTCTTCTCCCATTAAATTTGGCAAAGTGTTTTTTTTTTTTCAAATACTACTTGGTTGGAAGAGAAACCACCATCATGTATTAAGCAGTTCCTAGCACTCACTACCCATCTTAAGGGGGCCGGCCGGAACCGCTATATATGGTGGTATAGGGCGAAAAATGCAAAGTCATGAAAAAATTAATGGAGCTTCATATGGCAATTGAGAATACGCATATGAAAGATTTCATCAAAATTCCTCTTACTTTCGTAGTTACAGGGAAATTAGTTAACATAACTCAATAAGCCTAAAACACTGATCCGTACAAGAAAATGCAATATTTCTTCTATTATCGTAAATTTTTATAATTATTGTCAAAGAAATTGGGAGAAATGGCATCTGTAGACATTCCCCGAGTCGAGAAGGAGACTTCAGGCTCAGGTACCAAGTCCAGTCATGAATTAGTGCGATCACAGACATCAAGTAGTCTACACGTTCCATTTCACCTCTTGACATTCGCTTGCCTTTACGTATGTTTATGTATGTTTCGGCAAGAATTTCATCATGCCAATGAGGAAAAGACAAGAAAACATCTCGCTAACATACAGACTAAGAAAAATCGCTCTAGTATTATTACAGAATATCATAATATTCTCGTAGTTAGTGAAGAGAGAGGGTAGGGTTGCTTAGTAACGCCCCCTTCTTGCCTGACAGTACACGTCACACTCTGCCCAAGGCTACGATCTTTGAGCAAAGAGATCTTCATTTATTATAAATAACATAGTTTTGTTTTGGTTTTTTAATACAAAATGGAATATGAAATTCATAATAATCATGATTTATTAAATTGTCTTTGTATAAAAAAAAAAAAAAAAAAAAAAAAAAGGAGTACACCTTCGAGTTTCACCTCTGACATTCTCTTTCATTTATGTTTATTTATCTTTGTTTCGGGCAAGAATTTCATCATGCCAAAGAGGAAAATACAAGGAAAACATCTCGCTAACATACAAAAGAAGAAAATTCGCTGTAATAAGCAGAGTTAGTGAAGGGGAGAGAGAGAATTGCGTAGGAAGGAGTGCCCCCATCTTGCCTCAAGCAGTGCCCCAGGCTGCGATATATGAGCAAAGGGATCATCATTTATGATTAAATTATGATAAATAAAATAGTTTTGGTTTATTAATACACAAAAAAGAAATATACATTCATAATAATCATTATTTATTAACATTGTCTTTATAGAAATACGAAGGAAAACTTTGAACGCCTGTATCTCAAAACTATACTTATTGACCTTCAAAATCTATCTTCTCACTTAGTTTTAAAGCTATAACATTGGAATTTGGTATATAACTCAGAAAGACATTATAGAACAATCAAATAGAGCCCTTTTTTTCAATTTTTGTTTCGTCTTTTTTTTATAAATTTTTTTCTCCTGATTTATAGGGTTTATTTTTTTACCGCATTGAAAAATTCATATCTAGCAAAAAAATGACTTTTGGAAAAAAAAAACTCCATTCGATTGGAGGTCTACATCAGGTCTATATATGGTAGTAATCCCAGGTCTTCATATTAAATATCATAGATAGAATTTGAAAAATGGTTATTTTCGGGATAAATCGCCCTGGCGTCACAAAACCGAAGGTCAGAGGCGAAAATCATATGCGGTTTGGAGATGTCCCAAGTCACCTTATTAAGTGGTATGAATATCAAAGTCCTGTCCTTAAAAAATGGCATTAGCCGGCTGGCCCCCTTAATGCTATGGGCCAATCCACTTCCTCATCATCTATCATCTTCCTTAAACTTTCTTTGATTATGCCTACTCTCTTTTCATATATTCCATTGCTCCACTGAGATTCAGATGCTGTGGCCAATACTTTATTATTCCATTGTTCTGCAATCCTCCTTACTTTTTCATTTTGAAATTCTTCCCCATTTTCTGGTAATATTTTAGAGGGCACTCCAAAATTAGCAAACCTCCATCACAAAGTGTCTTTATAACAGTTTCTGGTTTCATATCTTTTATCCAAAAATCCTGATAATACCTTGTTGCCATATCTACCATTATGAAGAACTTTCTCTCTTCTATCTCTCCTACATCCAGTGCAACAAGTTCATTAAATGTTTTACTCCCCAAAAAATCCTACTACTGGTTTAGGTGGGTTTCTTTTGTATCTTTTACGTACCTCACAACTTGCAATCAAGGCTGTTAGCAATGTTTTTATTTCCTGCTCTTCTTTCTGTCTCAAACCATCACTCCACTGTGCTTCTTCTGTTAGCTTTCATATTTTATCTCCAGTTCTGTGACCAAACTGTAGATGTAACTTCATTGTTGCACCTTTAATTTCCCTTAGACACTTTTCCCTTCCAACCCTCCTGCAATAATTCTTCTACCTTCCTCCTCATAATTGGTATTTTTAAGTGATGCTGTTTGTCTTAACTTTACCTTAATTTCCCCCTAAAATTTTTATTATAAACAATTCTCTTACATTTATGGTCATACCCAATTTCCTCATGGTTTTCTTACCTATTAACCATGGTACATCACCCTACAAAATTTCTGTCATCAAATAAAACTTTTTGTTTTTCAGTATCACTGGTATTACTATTACTCCTTTTGACTTATTATGATGACTCACCAAAATTAAATACTTCATTAGACTTAGTATCATTCATTCTCCTCAAATAGTCCTGATTCAAACCCACGACAATGCATCCTAGTTACAATTCCCCAAAAACTGTCAATTTACATCCTGTCTAAAATTGCCTCAATCTCTTCCCAAGATTCTTCCTCTATTTTGCTAACTTCTATATAAACTTTTCCTTCTCCTTGTCCAGTTTCTGTTTTCTTCTTATTCTGAAAATTATGAGGACAATCCCTAGCCCAATGCCATTCCGATTTGCATATTGCACATAATGTTACTTTCCCTTCTTTATTTATAGTTTTTCTTCCACCTCTACCTCAGTTCCATTTTCCCTGATATCTCTAGTTTTCCCTCTCTCCAAGAATTCGCATAGCCTTCTGACCCAAACCACTCCCCTTCCTCGTTATTCCCTAATCCCTCAAATATTCTATTCATTACCTGTGACACTTTTATATTCCAACTTTTCTTGACCACAAGCTGCTAATACCATTTGTTTTTTATTCTCTGTGAGATTTGCTTGTTCCAGTACACAAAAACCCTTAGCTTCTCCTTCAAGCATGCTTTCCTTATTACTCTGTTACACTCTGATTCTGCCTTTTCATACCTTATCAGAAAATCTCACATCTTTTCATTAGATTCTCTTCCTATTTTAAAATAGTTTTTCATCTTACTGTAATATTCCATTAGCGTATCTTTTAGATACACTTCATCTAGTTTGGATAGAATTATCTTTGAACCCTTTTTATTCTCAAGTTCATCTCCATCTATTCCTTGTTACTTTTAAGGCTTTTCCTTTTAATCTCATTCTTATCTCTATCCCAGGATATTTCACTTCTCCACACACCACAAGCCAATCTTCAACTTGCCCTGTATCCCGCTAAATTTTGGGCAATCCTTCTCCATTTCTTCTCCCAATGTTTAACGTCAGATCTGTCCATTTTTAAGCAACCATGCTCTGCTACCACTTGAATATTTTCCTAGCCTAACCCATCCAGTATGCTACAATCATGCAATTTATCCACCTGTTCCCATTCCTCTTCCAGTATAATCCAGCTTAAGACCATGAAAACAACACAACCTGACTTACAACCCACAAACAACATAACATAAGAGCGCTATCTAATCTAAGCACACAACACATCTAGCCGGTTCATCTCTATTTTGTTTACATTTTTCACCCTCCCACAGCCGCCATCTTGCGGCCCTTGACGTCACAACACAAATGGTTTCACTTCAAAGCATAAAGAAAGTTTTGTTATGAAACATCTTACAAAATTAAACATGTGTTTCTTATAAATTTTGTAAATGAATAACACCTACATTTCACCAATGCAGAAAAATAAAAATATAATACTGACTACACTATAAAATTGATATACAATCACACAGAATAGATGTGGGGATGACAGGATGGTCATCCTAGTATGGCATATGGATTTATGCTTAAAACTTGCTTTTAAGTTTTGAAACATGGTTAATAAAAAAAATATGCTTTGGTATTATAAAACATTGTTAATTCAATACAACCACATTAATCATCAGATACCAGAATTGCAATCATGGTAGTAGTAGAACATCAGTAGGTCCACCTATACAGCAAATTACATGAGAATACTACTGAGGTGCAAATAGCCCAAACTTTCTGCTCTTTGATCCTTAATCATGACAGATTTTCTGAAACTTCTGATTAGGTTTTCATAATGGGTTTTAGACTAATGCCACTGTATGTCTGGTTATTTGTGTTTGTATGATCCTTCTTCTGGAAGAAGAGTTTTGGTCCACTGTAAGACACATCATGTTCTACCAGGGCACAGGAGAGCATCCTTGTTTAAATGATGGGAGAGTGAAGATAAGTACAGGCGGCCAGCGGTTAACGGCGCAATTGCTCAGCGACGAATTGGTTTTACGGCTGCTGTCAAAAATATTCATTTAAAAAAATAAGGCATTTTAGGGTATTTTTACGGAACAATTTTCAGTTAACAGTGCCGCTAGCGCCGTTGTCTAACGAGTTCATACATTTGTAGAAATGCCATTCAGACCATAAAGGTTATGCAAATTATATTAACAAATTTTAAGGAGTTATTACATAGGTATTAGGGTAAAATATATGCCTCTGACGCTGTTCTATGCTGAAAATATTGAGTTACATAAGTGCAAATTTAGCTATGGATGTGTCAATTTATAAATGTTCATGCTTTTATGTTTAAAATACAGGCAGTCCCAGGGTTACGACAGGGGTTCCGTTCTTGAGACGCGTCGTAAGCCGAAAATCGGCGTATGCCGGAACATCGTCAAAAATCCTAAGAAAACCTTACTTTTAATGCTTAGGGTGCATTGAAAACTATGTAAACTGCATTCTTATTGCATTTTTCATAAAAAAAAAAACTTTAGATATTGATTATTTTGCATTTTTGGTGTCATATTTCATCTGCCAGATCAGTGTTGCAGGCGTCGTAACCCTGGAACATGCGTTGTAACCCTGGAAATAATTTTTGATGAATATAATTGAAAAGCGTCGTAACCTCGGAGCGTCGTAAGCCGAGACCGTCGTAACCCAGGGATTGCCTGTATGTATGAAAATGATATATATGTATAGGGTATTTTTATTTCTGCACAGAAATATGATAAGAAGGCAGCTTTTGAAACTGCCCTTCATGTTACCAATACGATGTTTTTTCATGTTCTTTCTTGTGAGCCACTGCCTGCCGCTCTTCCGAAAATATAGTTAAAAAAAAGTGCAAATTAGCGATTGATGTGTCGATTTTATAAATGTTCATACTTTTATGTTTAAAATGTGTATGAAAATTTATTATATATAGGGTATTTTTATTTCTGTGCAGAAATATAATAAAAAGACAACCCTTCACGTTATCAAATACAATGTTTTTTCATGTTCGTTCTTGTAAGCCGCCGTCTGCCACTCTTCTGAAAATATTGCGTTAAAAAGTGCAAATTTAGCGATCGATGTGTCATTTTTTTAAATGTTTATGCTTTTATGTTTAAAATGTGTATGAAAATATATTACGTATAGTGTATTTTTATTTTTGTACATAAATATGATACAAATTAAGGCAGCCTTGGTAACTACCCTCCACGTTGTTAGGGGATGTTTTTTCATGTTCGTTCTTGTCCGCCACTGTTCCAAAAAATGCATGGTGTTATTTGATTAATTATGCATCTTTTCCATAAATCCTTCAAATAGCTATACATTACTTCACTGTATCCAATAATATTGTATGTATTCTTATATTATTGTATCATAAAATACCACGGCAAATCTAAGCCAGTATTCCGCGGAGCGGCCAATGTTGTGGTTTGAAATCAGCTGATGGCAAATACGAGTTTGTTTCACCATAACGCAATTCTGAGCGAATTCTCTTGCTTCTAGTTAGTATAAACGAATATCTAGATACTTGACCTATATGAGACAAGGTTATTTTTCCTTATACAAAGTGTTTTTAGGTGGAAATATGAATTGAATATGTCTTGTTGTGAATGTGAACTTTATTTTTTCGTTAACAGATTATGTTGGTGGTATGTTTATTGCGTTAAAAAATTATGTGATTCCGTTCAC
Organism: Macrobrachium nipponense; assembly: GCF_015104395.2. NCBI lineage: Eukaryota > Metazoa > Arthropoda > Malacostraca > Decapoda > Palaemonidae > Macrobrachium > Macrobrachium nipponense. Next base: position 105,035,284 of record NC_087202.1, on the reverse strand, counting down.
AATTCTCCTTTATATCATCCTAATACGAACTTTACATTATTTATCTTATATCGGTGTGAAACCAACAGTAAAATGTGTTCTTTCAAGCACAGTAGTTTTGATTAAAATTATTTTATCTCAATTTTATCTACAGTTGCGTTTGATGGCATACGTTTACTGGAGTTTTATCCTTGTTGCCGATGTACGATAATAGTCATTAGCAGCTTGAACAGTTTTCTCAGCTTCAGTTATAACTAGGTATAATTATATTTAACAGTATATTTCCCGATTGATCTTTGATCTATAGCGAATAAAGTTATTACATTAAGATATCTCAGTTCTATTCTATACATAACGCCATTTATAACAACTACGGTAATAGAGTACTGTAGTACGATGATTGAAATACAAGCCAAACAGATGTTATCCAACTCATTTGTACTTAGAAAAAAAAAAAAAAAAGTCATTTCTCCTTCGGTCATTCGTGGCTGTACATGTTCACGCAACGAGTATAACGTTAAAACCATACTTTCAACATTCTCTTATCCTGTTATTGAACTTATGTAACTAGAAGATGGATAAAGTTAGGCTATTGTAATTTTGACTCTCATAAAATCGGACTATCGTAAGACGAATTATCGTAACTTGAACACTACAGCTACCTGTACACTGTATAAACCTTATTACATTTTTACATACTCTAGACACCCAAAGGATTAAAGCTAGGCTTTTTTCACTTTACAGTATTTATAATGCTATAATGTACTGTACAGTACTATTGTATAGTAAATTCTATACAGTGGTACCTCGAGATACGAAATTAATCCGTTCCGAGGCGCCCTTCGTATCATGAGTTTTTCGTATCTTGGACCGCATTTTACATGTAAAATGGCTAATCCATTCCAAGCCCTCCAAAAACACCCCAGTAAATTTCATGATAAAGCTAAATTGACCTATAAACAATGAAATACTACAACAATTGGACCATTCAATACCTAACTTAATAACGTACTGCTAATTACCTGTAAATAAAGTGTATTAGTGTACATGGTATACAAGAAATACTGTACATATGTAGTAAAATGTGGAAGCTTACCTTTCGAGTGAGGCTATCTCCGAAAGTGGCGACAGAGGAGGAGGACAAACGGCAGATACGTACGTACACTTAACTTTACGAAACAAAAAAATGTAAGGAAAACATACATAAACTAAAATTTATGAAACACATTAACAAAACTGTAACACTTAACTTTACAAAAAACTGAAATTAAATTAATTTAATTTTATTTATTTATTTATTTTTTTTTTTTTACAAAATTTCAACTTCATCACCACTTTCAACTTTCTGTTTTTTAGTATCACTTGGTTCTTCCTTTTTACTTACTCCTGCTAATACTAAAGGCCTCTTTAAAAAATAACTATCCAAGGAAGATTGTTTCTGCCTACTTTTCACAATATTCCTGAAACGACTTAGGCAAAAGTCATCGAACTGCGCAAGCATACGACCTGTGTGAGCCTTTTCGGGGTGTCTTTTTTCTACAAATGATTGCACTTTATGAAAAGCGGCTAGAACATCCTTAATTTCTGCCGTTGTCATAGGGTTGTCCTCCTCCTCCTCGCCGCTGCTAGAGGACTCCTCTTGAACGACGTTATGTTGCATGGCCTCCAACTCCTTCAGGTCATCCGTTGTAAGCTCCTCTTGGTGCTCCTCGAGAAGGTCGTTGATGTCGTCCTCGTCGACGACCAGCCCCATGGACTTGCCGAGTGCAACAATCTCGTCAAGATCTGGTTGCAAAACAGTTTCAGGATTGCCAACTGTTTCTGAATCTGCAGCACCAGCTTCGCCCACGTCGAATCCCTCGAAGTCTCGGGCGGATACGGCATCAGGCCAGAGTTTCCTCCACGAGGAATTCAAGGTTCGCCTCGAAACCTCCTGCCAAGCTTGGTCGATGAGTCGGATGCATATGACGATGTCGAAATGCTCCTTCCAAAATTCACGCAAGGTGAGGTTTGTGGTATCGGTGATGTCGAAACATCTCTTGAAAAGATGTTTTGTATACAGCTTCTTAAAGTTCGATATCACTTGCTGGTCCATGGGCTGGAGGAGAGGGGTGGTGTTAGGCAGAAGATAAAGAACCTTGATGAAGGAATACTCCGCTAGGATATCTTCCTCGAGGCCAGGAGGGTGGGGAGGGGCATTGTCCAACACCAGCAGACATTTCAAAGGTAGGCGCTTCTCTTCCAAGAATTTCTTCACTGTCGGGCTGAAACACAGATTTACCCACTCCGTGAACAAAAGCCTCATTACCCAGGCTTTCGCATTAGCCCTCCACATCACTGGAAGCTTCTCCTTAAGCACTTTGTGGGCCTTGAAAGTTCGAGGAGTCTCGGAATGATACACCAGTAGGGGCTTCACCTTGCAATCCCCACTGGCATTTGAACAAAGTGCGAGCGTAAGCCTGTCCTTCATAGGCTTATGCCCGGGTAGCTTCTTCTCTTCCTCAGTGATGTACGTACAACGAGGCATTTTTTTTTCCAAAAAAAGGCCAGTCTCATCACAGTTGAAGACTTGCTGAGAACTGTAGCCTTCCTTGGTCATCATCTCGTCGAACGTCTTTTTAAAGGCTTCAGCCGCTTTCGTGTCCGGGCTGGCAGCCTCCCCATGTCGCACCACCGAATGGATGCCAGTCCGTTTACGGAATTTCTCGAACCACCCATGCGAAGCCTTGAACTCTGGGGTTGGCGTTGAAGTCCCTTCTCCTCCGTCGCCTTCAGCCTGGGCAATCAAATCGCCGAAAATAGCGCTGGCCTTGTGGCAGATTGCCGTCTCCGTTATTGTATCGCCAGCGATTTCTTTGTCTTTTATCCAGACAAGAAGCAGCCGTTCCATCTCGTCGTGCACGTGGGTCCTCTTGCTGGACAAAATAGTGACGCCCTTGGAAGGTGTAGCTGCTTTGATGACATCCTTCTGCTTAAGTATGGTGCCTATTGTCGACGGATTTCGGCCGTATTCCTTGGCGATCACACTCAATCGCATACCAGCTTCATATTTCTTGATAATCTCCATCTTTGTCTCCAAAGAGAGCATTCTCTTCTTTCCGTGAATTTCAACTTTCTTGGGACCCATGACTACGTATATACTGTACATAATTTACGTAAAAGTAGAGTAAAGTTCTCACACAATACGATAAAGTATGTATACTGCAATGAAATCACTAACAAATTTATGTTAATAAATGAAATCGTTAGAATGAATGAATACTGCGTGCGTACAATAACGATGCTGGTACTGAGTGGCCGAGGCACGCTGCTACGTAGTGGTTGCATGATGGGAAGGATGCTGACCAATAGGAGAGAAGGATCTCATGGCGGTGACTAGCATCAAGAACCAACGGGAGAGCAGGAGGATGGTGGCGACTCTACTCAGTTGGCGGTGCGCCAGTTTCAAAATTGTTATCTGTGGTCCGGGTGAATCTCGGACTTTACAGCAACAACCTTTCGTATCTTGAAAAATTTTCGTATGTAGAGCCATAAAATTTTACGTGTTAGCTTTCGTATCTGGAGTTTTTCATAAGTTGAGCCTTTCGTATCTCGAGGTACCACTGTAGTCCTGGACTGCATAAATATATACAGTAGTCCCCCCGTATTCGCGGGGGATGCGTACCAGACCCCCCCGCGAATAGTTAGAATCCGCGAATGTTTGGAACCCCTATAAAAACGCTAAAAACAGCCTATTTTGTTAGTTAAAACTTAAGAAAAACCACTAAAAATGTTCATACTTGATTTTTTTAATAGTTTCATCACAAAAAGTGCATTTTATGATGAAATTGATAACAAAAACCAGGAATTTGTGGATATTTCTTATAGAAAAATACCGCGAATGCGCGAATTTTCCGCGAATAATGCAGGGAAACGTTCCCGAGAGAAATCCGCGAATGTGTGAGTCCGCGAATCCGGAGAACGCGAATACGGGGGGTCCACTGTAATTCTACTTATTGGGCCATTGTGGGATTACGGCGCCTTTGACGGTTCTAGAGTTTCGAAAGGTGTGCAGCAGCCGTAGTCTTTAAAATCGCTTAGCGTCGAAAATCACTTAGCGTTGGTGGCCAGGAACGGAACCCCTACCGCTGACTGAGGGCCGCCCTTCATCTTTGACTTGGCTATGAAATCAGGTGTAGAAGGAAACCCACTGATGACCAGTTCACTAAATGAGTAACTGCATTTGATAATGCATGGAGCTTGCTAATATGCTTTAAACAGGAGAGAAGACCCACACTGATGAGAACTACAAGAAGGGAAGCAGGAGATGAGTACAGATTTATGGAAGATAAAATATGTATATGAGAGACCTGGGTGGTGGAATTTCATCAACCTTTTCCATCAAAAACCATTAGAGGGGATATTGACGACAATGGATAAAAACAAAGCAGATCATTAATGCTGAGAAGGAAATCCCAGAAAATACAATTAACCCTTAAACGCCGAAGCGGTAAAAAAAAAAAATGTCTCCCGTGTGCCAGAGGTGTTTCAGAGTGAGTGCGGAAGGTGAAAAAATATTTTCTTCAAAAAATCACAGCGCGCTTAGTTTTCAAGATTAAGAGTTCATTTTTGGCTCCTTTTTTTGTCATTGGCTGAAGTTTAGTATGCAACCATCAGAAATGAAAAACATTATCATTATCATATATAAATAATGCGATATATGATAGCGCAAAAACGAAATTTCATATATAATTGTATTCAAATCGCGCTGTGCGCGGAACGGTTAAAGGTAACGAGTTACTTCTTTTTTCGTTGTAATGTACACTAAATTCCGATCATTTTGGTATATAACACATTGTAAAACGATAAAAGCAACACAGAGAAAATATTATCACAAAATAATGCATGAATTCGTAACGCACGGACGTAAACAAATATTTTTTTCAAAAATTCACCATGAATCTAAATATTGTCCTAGAGACTTCCAATTTCTTTCAAAATGAAGACAAATGATTGAATATTACTATACTGTAAGAATATTAGCTTACAAATGCAGTTTTTGACCATATCTGACTAGGTAAAGTTGACCGAATGTCGAATTTTTTATATATATTTTTTTTTATATGCAATTATTTCGGAAATAAGAAAAGCTACAACCTTCAAATATTTTTCGTTTTATTCTACATGAAATTGCGCACATTTTAATATATAAAACTCTATGAAATGCCTAATATGAAACGGAGCAAATATTCCGAGAATGGAACGTACGCATTTCGGAGATTTGTGGCGGAGAATCCGCGTGCTGAGGGAAGGAAAGATTTTTTTTAAAATTCACCATAAATCTAAATATTGTGCTAGAGACTTCGAATTTGTTTCAAGATGAAGATAAATGACTGAATATTACTAGACTGTAAGAGTTTTAGCTTACAATTGCGTTTTTCGACCATTTCGGTAGAGTCAAAGTTGACCGAACGTGGTTTTTTTTCTATTTATCGTAATTTATATGCAAATATTTCGAAAATGAGAAAAGCTACAACCTTCAATTATTTTTTGTTGTATTCTACATGAAATTGCGCACATTTTCATATGTAAAACTTTATGTAACGGCTAATTTAAAATGGTGCAAACATTACCACAATCGCACGTATGATTTTTTCGGAAGAGTTACCGCGCGGACATAAAGAAAATATTATTTTTTTCATAAATTCACCATAAATCGAAATATTGTGCTAGAGACTTACAATTTGTTGCAAACTGATGGGAAATGCTTGAATATTACTAGAATATAAGCGGTTTAGCTTACAATTGCGTTTTTCGACCATTTCGGGAGAGTCAAAGTTGACCAAAGGTTGAAAATTTGTCACTTATCATTTTTAATATGAAAATATTTCAAAATTGATAAAAGCTACAACCATGGGTTGTTTTTAGTTGGATTGTGCATGAAATTGCGCACATTTTCATATATAAAACTTTATGTAACCGCTAATTTAAAATGGTGCAAACATTACCACAATCGCATGTATGATTTCTTTCGGAAGAGTTACCGCGCGGACGTAAGGAAAAAGTTTTTTCATAAATTCACCATAAATCGAAATATTGTGCTAGAGACTTCCAATTAGTTGAAAAATTAAGTTAAATGATTGAATATTACTAAAATATTAGAGTTTTAGCTTACAATTGCGTTTTTCGACCACTTCGATTGAGTCAAAGTTGACCGAAGGTTGAAATTTTGGCACTTATCGTTATTTATATGAAAATATCTCAAAACTGATAAAAGTTACAATCATGAGTATTTTTATGTTGTATTCTTCATAAAAATGCGCACATTTTCATATATAATACTCCATGTAACGGCTAATTTAAAATGGTACAAAAATTATGTCAAAGTGACGAAATAATTTCCGAGATGTGTCACAGATACTTTTTAGTGCAGCAAGAAAGAAATTCGGGCTTGCGCGCCTGCGTAACGATTGTAAACAAAACAACACCTTGATCCGTGAACTCCCAGCATCCCCCAAGGCGCGTGATTCAAGAGTTTTTGGCTGGTAGGCCTAAAAGTATTTTTCCGCGAATTTTTAAAAAAACTTTTGTATGTCGACGTAAAATACGTCCAGTCGGCACCCGAGAGACAAAAAATGTCGACGTAAAATACGTCCAGCCGGTGTTTAAGGGTTAAGGTCCAGGCAGTCCCCGGTTATTGGCTGGGGTTCCGTTCTTGGAGGGGTACAGATAAGTGAAAACCGTAATTAACCGACACTGTGATTTATGGCAAGTTTCAGTTAATGGCACCTCTGTTAAGTATGTTATGGTGCCATAACACTCTTCCTTATGGTGCTGATAACCGAAACTTGGCCTGTTATGGTACCATAAATTGCTGATTTTACGGCGTTAGACAAGCATCATAAAACCGGATTGCCATTAACCAAGTCTGCCATTAACCATGTACTGCCTGGGCAGTTTTCGGTTATCAACAATCCGGTTTTATGGCGCTTAAAATTGGCGATTTATGGCGCCATAATGGGCAGAGTTTCAGTTATTGGCACCATCAGGCACCAATAATAAAGTTATGGGGCATAACATACCTAACAGAGGTGCCATAAGGGTGCACATGGTGCTGATCACTGGTTATCGGCGCCAAACCACAAGAAATTGCAGTTGCGGTTAATGGTGGTTTTCGCCTATTGGCAACCCCCCGGGAACGGAACCCCCGCCAATAACCGGGACTGCCTGTATTCATTACTTACTGAGAACACTAAAATACAACAAGGCTGAAGTAAAAACTGAAAAATTTGATGATTACTTGCTGGCCAAATTAATCCTGCTGAAAAAAATTGGAAAAAATTAAACATATGCTGTAAACAGTACTCCTGATTCACAAGAAGTTAACAAGATGACTGATAGCACCCAAAGTTCCTGGTGATGCATATACTGAAATACTACCTTTTCTTCTGTCTGTTAGGCAAAAGATTCCAGAACCAGTGGAACAAATAGGACACAAGTGTAAGCTACATATGTAATTGATGGGGTTGTGGTAAAACCAAAAATGTGAAATATAATACAAGCAATTCATAATTTACAAAACAACATTCAGTACTCACATGAGGATCAAACATGGAAGCAGCAAGGGACCCTGCTAGTACACCAGCTACATACAAAATAAGCAATCTCCACCACCGATGCACCATCTCAAGAGGAATCCCAACAAAAAGAGCTACCATTACATTTGAAAGAAGGTGCACATATCTGAAAAGGTATTCTTAATAAAAACCTACAGTATACAAATTGGTTTAAGAGTAAATCTAAACTCATTAAAGTATGTACCAGATCAAACATTCTCATGGAGAATTTTTTTTTTTTTTTTTTTTTTTTTTAAATGGCTGCAAACAAAGGGCAGTGTATGAGAAAGAACTGACAAATAAGATTAAAAGTAATTTTAAGGGTTATTATTCTATGATCTAAACCCAGAACAATTGTCCTTAAGCAGAAAATTTTAAATGCAAACACATGACCTAAGGATATGAATGGCCTACCTATTGAAAGGACCATAAATTCCTGGTTAAAAGAAAAAAACTTAACAACATATTTGAACCTGAAAACCTAAACAAAATTGAGGATTTATTAGAATTAGTCATGCATCAGCAGGTTTTTTAAAATGTCAAAAGTAATTCAGGAACCAACTTTTTATACAGTAATAAAGCCACTTTTACATGGTACAGTGGTACCTTGACATACAAAAGACTCAACTTACGAAAAATTCGAGTTACAAAAGCATATACGAAGATTTTTTTGGCTCTACATACGAAAATAGTTCAAGTTACAACAGGTTGTTGCTGTAAAGTCCCGAGATTCGCCTGGACCACCGAGAAAAATGTTAAAACTCGCGAGCCGCCAACTGAGTAGACTCGCCACCATCCTCCCACTCTCCCATTGGTTCCTGATGCTAGTCACCGCCATAAGATCCTGCTCTCCTATTGATCAGCATCTACCCCATGTGCTCTATGTATTCTATTGGTAAAAGGATGCTGTAAATTGAAAAACTTATTCATGCCATACATTTAATAAAAAAAAACATTAGGTAAAGATAGAATAAAGAATAAAAATACATAATTATATATATATATATATATCTCTATCTATCTATCTATCTATCTATCTATCTATCTATCTATCTATACAGGCGGTCCCCGGGTTACGATGGGGGTTCCGTTCTTAAGACGCGTCGTAACCCGAAAATCGTCGTAAGCCGGAACGACGTTCTTGAAAACATGTCCACAGGGAAAAGTTCACTACTAATTTGCAATTTTTCTTAGGGCCGTATCTCTAAAATTATCACTAATTTACTTTTTTCATGTGCAACACTGTGTATTCACAAATTACTGTATATTTTCATTAAAATACAAGAGAGAGAGAGAGAGAGAGAGAGAGAAATAACTCCTTAGGTTTCAATAGATTGAAATGAACGTCTGTAGGCAACTTTTTCCCCCTCCCATAAATACATATATTTCTCCAGAGAAGAGAGAAAGAGAGGACTGTGCAATTATGTTTGTCTGTCTATCAATTCTTTTGCTGAGAGCGAGAGAGATAAAAGGAAGAAATAAAAACACCAAATGTATGA